>NC_068367.1:43908626-44138626 GCF_020536995.1 Dreissena polymorpha
AGACTGTTTGTTATGTTTTGCCATTACTGCATGCTCTAACTGGGTGTGACACGACCTCAAGAATGTATGGCATAAGCAAGTCAGCTGCATTGAAGATGTTGTCGAAAAGTGAAAGGTTTAAAATACAATGCCTCGCTTTTAATGAAGCTACTAATATCGAAACCATTCAAGGAAATCGTGAGCAGCTCATTGCCATGCTGCACGGAACAGAAAACCCGATTGTGCATGACGAATTGCGTTTCAAAACGTTTTCTGTTAAAGTAGCTAGCAGCACATCTCATGTAGCAGTCAAATCTCTTCCACCCATTGTGGTGGATGCAGTGTTCAAATTCCGTAAAACCTACAGAACTGGACAAAATAAATATATAACATCATAGTATTGATATGTGCCAATAATATAATATACATGTATATTCATATATTATTGGGTAACTTTTTTTATATTTCCTTTTTGTTGCAAATCTTTATTCAGTGGTCTTAAGTATGTAAATAGTGCACTTTTTGAAGAAAAAAAGAAAATGTATTAGTGGGTGGGGTAATTTGACCCCGAAAATAACAATTTCAAATAAAAAAATGCATATGGCCAGTACACATTAATACAATTTAATTGTAAATTGTTTAGTATAATAAATGTTGCTTTTGTGATGCAAAATAAAACGTTAATTCATTGTCAATCGTTGTTGTGGACTCATTTTATTAAACCAGAAAGATCAAATGAATTTTGCAATAGCGTTATCACCCTCTTGTCTAGAACGAAAAAATCTTTTTATTGGAAGCGGGTACACTTGAGGACTTTTTAACACATTTACTACATACATATACATATTTGTTGTTGAAAATGCAAAAAGAAATTATGTTGCAATTAATTCTAGGTTCGACCCTTTTTTCAGCTAAACTGACTGGACTAGATCCTTACTCGCAATTTAAGTTTTATAGTGCTCACGCCGGGTATGCGGATACTTTGATAAAAGATGGCACTTCGATACCAAATAAAACAAAAGCCACGCGCGAGAGTTGAGTTCTTCAGCTTTTTGCATTTATATTCTGTTCATTTAGAAATAAAATTTCATCGATAATCCTCATGAATTAGATGATCAGCAAAATAAAAATACTTGGAAATAAATCAAGAACGTTCCACCTAATAAAATATCAATATGTCAATTAATGTTACAACATGTTGCATTTTAGTTGAAAAGCGTATTTGAGGAAATTCAAATGTTTTAAGAGTCCGATGCCAAATTTTCATGGACACTTCTTTTACCGATCATCTCAAAGACAATGTCACTTCGATTCCAGATAACTCGACGCTTTCTGCCAGATATAACACACTCAATTTAGTGAATCAGAAATGCAGAATTCGCTGTGGAATACCGCTATAGTAAGCAGACTGTAAATAAATTGTATGTACTGACGTAAATTAAAAACGGAATACCGAAACATGTTCTTATTCCTTTGGCATATGATAATACAAGGGAAAGGGAAGTGTAAAGTTCAATAAAAAGGGGAATTTTCCAATCTATTTTAAATTTTGTGGCTACGCATTAATATCGTCTTCATAATGCGATTCTAATGAGCACCAATGACAAAGGATAGTATGATGTGTACTGACCGCTTTAAGACCCCTTGCTCCCCTTATCTAGAGTCCTGCTATAATTTCAATTGAACACATTCGTGTATTTTCAACTCTCTTAATCTCAATTTACCACTTAAAAACAAGTTTATTATTTAGACAATTATTTTCGGTCGTCACTTGAAATATATTATTTCACAAATAACATTAAAATCATATTTAAAATCTGCACTTATAATATTAATTATATAAATTAATAGTAATACTATTTTTGAAAACGAACAACGCCATTGGTTATATTTTACATGTGTATGTAATTACGTTATTCATAGATTCCCTCATAAGTCGGGCTTCACAATGCAAATTGATTCGTACTTCAAAATGTTTGGTAAGAATAGGCCATAATATACATAAATGCATTTCAGGTATGAGTTTTATGAGTTTTCATAAAACTCGGTTATCAGAGTGCCCAATTTGATGAAAGTCTCTGTTATCCGAAGTGCCCTATATCGGGAATCAAAGTATACACGCTTTCATGAATACCACCTATTAAAACATGCTCTATCTTCGTTTATACTTCATTGAATACTATCCAAATTTCAGTATTTGAAGCACATTGATTACCCTACATGCTGGAATATCACACAATTTCTTGCAATATTTCTAAGAAGTTTTATGTTGCTGAATTGTTTAGTGTTCATCCAGTTTATGCTGTTTTCCTTCCGATATTTCTATTTTTTTGTAATGTTTTTCCTTGCAATAGAAAAGGTTACAACATTTATAAACTCGACCATTCGCCTTGTCGAAAAAGAATCGAAGTGTAATCTGTTATCAAAGTATCCGCATACCCAGCGTGGTGCTGCCACATATGTTGTATGGTTGAATAAGACGCACATCAAAACGTATAGGTTACACTAAAGTAATTGGTAAAGCAGTACAATCATCTATAGGGTAATTACACCACCGTCATTACTCTTTTTGTTTTTACAGTAAGACTTGCACCAGTACTTATGTGTGGTTGAAGGGCAACCACCATAGGTAACATTACAATCTATTTGTATCATTTAAATATTGTTTAAGATTGTTGAGAAACGGACGTATTCTGAACAAACAAAATAAGTTCCTCATTTACATGTATTAACAATTTGCCTTGAGATGTCATCACTAAAAGATATCCTTGTGGTGAACGTTGGAGACGTATCGGATTGTTTATTTCATTTCTTTAATGCATTTGATTACATGAATGAACAATTTGACGACACTCATATTGAAACATTTATTAGTTTTAATTTACATAATGTAAAACACCGAACATCACTCGCGAATTTAACATCATGAACATGTGATTGATTTATAAAGCGAGCCGAGAAGACTTGATTTTACCCCAGTCTCTTTGTCAGCATAACGTCGTTTAGTTTTGAAATTCACTGTTGAACCTTATCAGTAATATATAATAATAATAATTTTTATTATATATACTTTTTTCAGTTATATGATTTCACAGTGAAGCGTTTATTATTAAGTCGTTATGTGATTATGATTATGGTTACAATGGTAATCAAACATATAAATACGATTTTTATTATTACACAATACCGTTACGGGACGCTCTCTCTGTCCTAATGAAGTAACGAAAAATGAACTAAACGTCGGCCGAATAAGGAAGGATGCGGTAATGTTATAAAGGCCAGAAACTTATCTTTTAATTTAATAGTGTAGGTATTATGCACAATAGGCAAATCAAACATTCGGAATCCAATTTATATCATAGGAATAGTCTTTTTAACTATTTTGAGACAAATATCGTTTAAAAATGATGTTGCTGATTCAAACTATTGACTTTTAAAAATATCCTACAACTGTTTCGCCTTTAGCGCTTAAAAATAGCATTTTAACAAGTTCAGTTTTTTACAAAATAAAACTTAACAAATAAAAACGGCTGACAAGACCGCATTTTCGTGTCTTGACAACATAGCCTTGAACAAGATCCGCTTTGAATCGAGTATAAAGAGAGCTCGAAATGAAGTAAACAGTAATCACTTGCGTTGTCATGGTTACCATGCCAGTAACTGAAGTTTAGCAATATTGTTTCGGACACATTTCTGTGTATGTGAGTAGGACCTTCTCAATTCTGTCGAGGTCATTTGATTGAACAAATATTGAAAATATTGTTAATATTTTTTTTTCTATGGAATTCTTAGAGATAGTAAAAAAAGAACAAACATGTACTAAAATGAAAGATACACAGAGCTTGGAGTAATACTGAGGTACAGAGAATGTGCGATATTTTGTAGTCTTCACAACTATCCTACATTCCAGGTATAGTTCAGTACATTGCGCCGTCCTGATTGGGAAGGCTCATTCCTATCCATTTGTCAATTTTCAATTGCAAGATGATTTCAAAAGAAAGGACTTTTATTTCAGGCAAGTTAACAACAAACAAGAGGATGATGCAAACAATATATTTAGTGCATTACATAAATGGAAATTTTAATTATATTAATTAGTAGCTATTATGAAATGTGCTTGTAAACTTGGCATGTATCAAGGTACATTTCGTATTTAGAAATCAACATAGGGTTATGCAATTTTGGAATAGGCAAGGCGCACTGGACTTCCACATTACATGTATTTAAATGATGCATAAAGTTTGTTATGTTACCTATGGTGGTTACCCTTCAACCTAAGTGCTGGTGCAAGTCTTACTGTATAAACAAAAAGAGTAATGCCGGTAGTGTCTTTATCCTAAAGGTGATTGTATAATTGCAACCTATTATTGTATTGTAACCTGTTTGGTTACCCTTCATCTAGAGAAAACGTTGCATTGGAATTCGCACGGTATGTACAAAGTGAGCAACACACGCGTTGTCTTTATCCTAACGCCGTTTAGTTTTGAAAGTGTGTACTTATGGTGAATGTAGTGTTCGAGCTCGTAGCTCAGCGTGGACCACCTGGTGGCAACTTCCTGCGCTAGGGGGAAACTTATCGATACTGCGAGAGGTACAATGGTCAGTGTCCACAGAACTCAAGGCATGACAGAAAATATGTATTGTGTTGTAGCCCAAGGTTACCCTCCACCCGACCCTGACTGCCATTGTAGTAGTCTACCATGTCCTTACGGAACAAGAGAGTCCGGTCGGTGTGCATACAACTCACGACAGAGGAATTGATGTAGAAAGTATTGAGGTAAGCATGCTGCACATATTTCGACCATTTTTCAATTCACACATGCTTGATTACGTTACAAAAACCTTAAATTCAATATTGAACGGTCAATGAACTAAAACTTATTCCATAGAAGTTATGTCAATATGTTATTTAAACATTATAGCATTCCGAGTATACAGATTAATTCATTGGTGTACATTTATTAATTCTGATTATTAAAAAAATGTTTGTAGTAATTTAGACAATTTAAATGGAAAAATAAATGAGAAAAACAATATTTCTTTCATCCAAAATAGTAGGTTAATAAATAGGAATAATCAATTGCTTGAGTTTCTTTTGCTTCACACCAGACCACATTTGCATTCAAATGTTCTGGTTAGGTTGAATACATAAAACAGCGCAATTGTTTATGAGTTGTTTAAATTTTCTTCACTAGAGTTGTACCCTGCACACGGCAACAAATAAAGCAAAACACCACACCAACATTAAAGTTTCATCATTGGTAGATCATTCGTATTTATAATCATTGCAACGCCCTTTAATTGAGGCAAGTAAAATATTGCCATACATTTAGATACAGGAGAAAAACTCAGATGACGTGAACATATGCCGATAAATAAAACTGGAGTTACCTTTGAACGATCAGTACCAAGAATAGAAATTAGGTCAACAACCGACAAGCAAACATCTCAAAGTTGGATCAGATTTTTTGATAATTAATTTAAACTTTGTAACTCGCCTTACGATGTTTCAAAAAGTAATTATAATATATATTTTGTTTATAAATAATGCTGCATATTTATTTAAAAACTAAATCGCTCATGCATTATAAGGGCTTATATAGTATTATACCTATATTTCAGTTCTGCAAACAATTATATTTGTTTTTTTGTTAAAACAAAATATCAATAACTGGTAGCGATAGAATGATTTTGTTGCAATCCTAATATTCACTATAACAGTTCGCTGTCTTAAACGATCGTTATGATATGGAATCAAATATTGATATGGAATTAAAAGCGATTGTATATATATATATATATATATATATATATATATATATATATATATATATATATATATATATATATATCCCATTTTCAACGCGACATTGACGGTATAACACCTTATGGAATATACTAGCCTGTATTCAATCTTGTGGGATATACCTGTCGCGTGCACGGACTGCATGTTCTGTAGCTGGCGAATTTCGATAGTTTTACTCCTGTAAAATCGGCACTGATCTTTCGGTCAGATCGCAGCCGACATAACATTTCTACGAGTTCGAGAAGTGTTTGCTTGTAGTTTATTTTGGCAAGTAGCCGTTTTTAGTCATTTTTCGTCACGAGGCAACCTTTCCCAACAAAATGGTACATAGTTTACGAAAATCGACCGCCATTTAGGCAATTAATGGTTTAAAAATGTTGATGTAGGTGATTTTCCTGTATCAAGAGATACCTACCTTGTATATATATTATATCAGAATAATTTTGTTGTTGGTCAAAATGAGTTGGCCAAGCACCCAATACCTGTGCTTTTGTCGTTAACTGTTCTCGTGGAAATGGTTTCAACATGGGCGCCATTGATGCATCGGATCACAGACGGCATACCCATAATATTATATAAAACACGTTCTGCGCGTCCTTAAATTCGTCGTCCGAAGTCTGAAAACGTATTGCCCTGTATATTAAGTCAAATAAAGTGTCATGCAGTCGCTGCAAATGTCTTTTTATTCGTCGAAATTGTCAAGGTCGTCGATGGTGTACATGTGTGTTGATATCGACATCATTTTGGGAATAAAACTGCTGTTCATGTATATATGAAGTCATCAACCAGAAAAGTACAAGGAATATGTCATTCAAATTATAAACTAACTGATTTTACTGACTAACAATGCAAATTTATTTTTAATAGACATTCCTTGTTTCCTTCTAATTATAAAATTGCTTTCATTTTTACCGTTTATGCGTTTTCCTAAGTATTAATGTAAATCAAGGTAAAATTTTCAATCAATATAGACAGTATATCTGACATTTGCATGAAGCCTATGGTTAACCTATTAAACATGGGGCGGGATATAAACTTGGCTTTAATTTGCAATCGAAAAACAACAGAATTGAATATGAGCATGTAAATGAAGTTACAACAAATTTATACTCCTAAATAAAGGCACGTATTTTCAGCCACTCCCATCATAGCCAAAACAACCAACTTGACTAGGAGGGCAAGTAGGCAAGCAGTCTCCATTGTGATATTTTTTCTTTCGGTGTTTGCAATCGGAATATCTTAATACTTTCAGTTGAGCGCTATTTGTACTCTGCTGAAACAGTGTGTTGTTCAACGCAGTGTTTACCAAACAAGACGATGCGGTACGGCCATCATTCACTTTTAAATCATTAACAACATTGATACATTTATGTATGACCCGCAAGCATTCGTCTTTTGTTAAAGATTTTGATCGAAGCGAGGAAATATATCAGACACATGCCTTTCAATAAGCCAAGCAGGTATGAATAGTTTTAGTTTATGTCACGTGCCATGTTTAAAGGTACGTGTGTATAATTGAAATATGCATGTTTAATAAGATGTTATTATACCAATACACGCACAAAGACGGCTTTTCAGGTATATCAGTTTTCTTTTTTATTAATTACCTTTTTACGTACATTTTTGACGAAACACATATCATTGCGTTAACACTGGGGGCTGACGAGGTCAAAGCGTAGTCCGTTTCGCTACGACGTCGAGTATATGTTTTACTACGAAAACATTGTTTAAATACACATGACATCGAGAACGGATAAGTCGAAAATTGTGTTTAAAACATGTAAGATTATGATTTTGTAATAACAAAACTCTGAATTTAAGCACAATGTCATTTCATAGGTCTGTTACATCAAATTATAATCCAAGATGTGTCTGGTTTATGCGGTTAAACATGAAATAGACCGCTGATTTATCAAACCGAAGTCAAGTTTCACTTTAAAAAAATGCAATTAAGGTTTACAACTGTGTTTAATTGACACAATTTTACAATTTCCATATTGATCTATGTATTGTTAAGCCACTGGGGTGTTTAGAAATGTGTAGGGTGACCCAGTTATCAGAAATAAAGGCTACATATTATTATAAGGCATGATCATGTCTCTGACAGCATACGTATATGCCTCGCTACGACAACGCTTTAGCGTGCATGCGTTTCTCACAGAAGACGTATTGGTTATCTCTCAAAGGCAAAATAAAGAAGAAAAAAATTAATACAGAGTCATGGAGTGGCTGGATGTTTCCTTTGAGACAGAGGTAGTAACAACGGCACAACATGATCCGAAGCGCACAGTCGACATGGTTATGCACATTATTATGATATAATTACATTCACGACTAGGCCAAAGGAAACGATTAAAATCGAAAATCCATATATAAGATGACAGTTGAGAGTCGAGAACCTAATGTCGTCGGTCTCAATAAAAATGACGCATCTTCACCTTTTGACAATCCCTTATACATTCATTTTGATAGAGACCAACGATAGGTTTTCAGCATACGGTACTCTTTATCAAATGACATTCGATTCTCGTTATTCCCAACTCGCTTATCACGAAACTCTGCTTATGTCAAAGTAAATCCCATGTTCCAACTTCGATCATTATTTATCTCATACGGATTTTGATTTTTACATTGTATATATCAAAGCGATTTTCTTGAAAATCGGTAATCGTCAACTAATTTTGAGGTGAATTTCATGTTCGTATACATGATTGTACCTGTAAAATCCACACCTGTAACAGCCGTAAGGTGTGGAAAGTAGGACCACAATCGCACAAATCCGCAATTGCATAATCAATATATTGTTGTAAAGTTGTGGCAGTGGGTTTCTGTCACAGGTTATTGTTAACTGCGTACATGACGGCCGGTTAATTTACTTCATGTTACAATGCGGTTAAGGCCCAGTCTCACTATGATGCCGGCGGAGCCCCAGTGCGTGATCAGGCATCTACCGGGATGAACCGGGGCCCTACCGGGATGAACCGGTGCTCCACCGGGATAAACCGTGTACGACCGGGGACAACCGGTGCTCCACCGGGAAAGTATTAAAATGTTTAATACCTCCGGGATGAACCGGGAGTCACCGGGTAGGACCGGCAACGACCTGCGTGGCACCTGGAACAACCGGGACTGTACCGGGAACAACCGGGACGGCACCTTAGCTCCAACGGGGCCCAAAACCACCCCGGCAGAGCTACGGCATCGCCCCGGTGAATGCCGGCAGAGTCCCTTTATAGCTACGTTACATAAGTAAACCGGTGCTCTGACGGCACCGTCCTGGTTGTTCCCGATGCAGTCCCGGTTGTTTCCAGTGCCAAGCCGGTTATTGCCGGTCCTTCCCGGTAACTCCCGGTTCATCCCGGAGGTATTAAACATTTGAATACTTTCCCGGCGGAGCCCCGGTTGTCCCCGGTTAAACCGGGGCGTTGCCGCAGCTCTGCCGGGGTCTGATGCCTGTATAACCCCGGTGAGTGCCGGCGTAGTGACGGTATACCGGGGCTCTGCCGGGACTCTGCAGGCTTTCACCGGGTTCAACCTTTTCGTTTGGATGTTCATGCGCACAGTGAAGCACGGCATCTTTTGCACTGGGAAATGGCAGTCTGCAGTAACTGAAAACTGCATGTGATATGTCCAGAAATGGATACAGAAACTTCGTTGAGCAACCTATACATTATATTTGTACTTCGTTGCGCAACCAATACATACTCTGTGCGAAACCTTTACATAAAACGACTTGTAATTTCCTTCGAAACAAAGAATTTGCATAATTAAAATATATGTTCGTAACCTGTTTTGTACTTTAAAATGTGTAATGTACACTGAATCGAAGTAAAATATAGTTTTATTTAATTTAAGTTACCGTAATTGGCTATTTTAACAGAATAACCACCTAATGCATTGCTTCAAATCAAAATATTTCGATTTTAGCTCAAAATAAACTTAAAGGTTGCAACTACGCGCATTTGTTATTAGTTTGTTATTGAAAATAAGTACCTACCATTACTGGATGTTCCGTTCTCTAATCCATAAACACCAGAAAATATGAAACTCGCCTGATTAAGTAGTGTATTTGCACCATGTTTTCGTAGTAAAACATATACCCGACGTCGTAGCGAAACGGACTACGCTTTGACCTCGTCAGCCCCCAGTGGTTAAATAGCCGCTAACATTTAAATTTTGATCTAAAAGGTATCTCGATACTCGTACAATCTCGGGAATCGCAGTTCGCCATAAAATATTTATGTCAGTGCGAGAATAAAATTAAACCTAAGTCGATATTCGATGTTAACATATTGATCGAAGAGCTAGCACGAAATTCACACAAGCTCGATATTCGCGGTCGACCTTTGAACTTCGATGCCAGTTCATGCACGAAATTGAATCTACCTCCATATTCGCAATTTATGTATAAATTATATCTCAGAGCTAGCGGAATATGATTTCAAGCTCGACATGCGTGTTCCAATTTGTTATATACATATTAGTGATGGCCAAAATTTCAACCTTACCTTGATATTCGCTTTTGTTGAAAAACAAGATACCCAGATTGTTATTCTTCCCTTTATCGTTGCTAGCAAATGTTCGATTTCCCAATACTATGCTGGATTTAGGACACTTGTTCGATATTCGCAACAATCCGAATAACACAATACTTAGCATTGTATTCGTCATGCTCCGATTTGAGATAAAGATTGAATACCCAATGTCCAGCAAGTAATTATCCCAGACTCCATATCTGCTAAATATCGAATATCCAATACCCCGCTAGGTATTCGCTAAAGCTAAAATACTCAATACCAAGCTGAAAATTGAACCATAGCTCGAAACTGATTGTAACGTAACAGCCCCGTAGAGATAAATTAATTAATTAGTTATATATCCATTTAACATATTTATTATTCATATAACATAAATGTTATGTTATATAATATAACAATATGATTTAATTACAGATAATATTAATACTGTGATAGGAATTTGTAAGTTAATTTAGTCATCATAATTGTATTTCAGAAATTATCAAGAGATGTTTATGCATTTTAAGAAATTAAATAGATTTTTAAGAAATGTAAGAAAATGTTAAAAGTCCATTTACATTTATATAATACATCTTACATCATAGTAATAAGATACCTTTAAAAAAGATTTGAATGTTAGAAACAGTAATAACATAAATGAAGTCTGGAAATTTAATAATTAAATCTTTGTGATATATTGACAATGATTAGAGGATTTCAAAATTATTATTATTTGTTAAATTATAAATATTATAATATAATAGTAAACATATAATATAACTTTAATTAAGATCTCTTGCAAGTAAAAACCAGACATTTTTACATGCATTGTTAAAGTAGGCTAAATCAACAATTTGAAAGGTCAAAGATACGATACTCTAGATGAATAAATCTGTTACTCAGCAATGTGTATTTAACAAGGTATCCAAGTTGATAAAACGGTCAAAAGTACTGCCGCGGGAATTCTAATCTTGTTAAGATATCTCTTAAATCCATTGAACTGCGCGAGTACCGACGATTACAATAATATCTTATCATCACCAGACTGCCGCGAGTATCCCAATCTTATTTAATTATCTGTTTTATCCATTGAACTATGCGATGAATACTATTACAATAATACTTTATTATCACCAGGAGTAGTCGATTAGGATGTCTGAAAGGGATATCCGATAAATGGGCAAACACGTGAATAATTTGGTTACACAATTCCGGGGGAATGTCATTTTTGAACAATACTTTAGCGGGCAGCCAATCGGCGAGTAACAAGTATTAAGAGAACTCTTTGACCAAGCCAAGACTGGAATTCACATATGGCGTTGTTGTTGAATATTTCATTCCACATTGTTATATGGATAAATTGACATTAATGAAAATTGACGGACTTGCCCTATTCGAAATGTAGCAATATGTAGTTAATGCGAGTCACATCATTGTGGCAATATGCGCATCACGTGTAATAGAACGATTAGTTACACACTATTAAATAAAGTGCAATGAACTTTGTTTGTCAATGTATGCTCTCCACGACCAATAAGCGATTATGTGATTTGATTAAGTTCCAGTACCCAATTCCAAGCAGGATCTTGACCCTGGCTTAATATTCCCTTACGTTCGAATACTTATCACCAAGTTGGGTAATCGAGTTGCCTTGATATTCGCTAATTTCACAACAAACAAAACCCACTCTGACTCGGTGTTCTCGATAGTTCGAAACCTCAGTTACTTACAAGGTACTCGTTCCTGACTTGAGTTTCGATAACGTCCGAAGACTCACCATCTAGCTGGTTTTTTTTCTCTGGTTCAATATTCTCAATATTTCGAATACTCTATACCTAGCTGGGTTTTCGCCCTGGTACGTTATTTGCTTTATTTTGTCTAGCAAATACCAAGCTAGGTATTAAACTTTGAATCGGTTTTGATCTTTTAATACCAAATTCCAGCCAATTACATGCCTTTCGTTTCGACATTTTAGGATTAATGATATTAAATTGAAGTCATAAAGTACACAATGTGCTTACAAACGTATCAAACGTGTCATAATTAAATAGCTTGTTAATATTAATAATGCAATTAAAGAAAAGTTATACATTTAATACATGTCAATAGTTGTGTTACCTAAAAACGATTGCTATTCACTATTTTCAAATCAAATAAGACGCATACAGAATTATAACATTTATCTTTAATTGAACACATTTAATAACAAATCTTGTTAAATATTAACTGTATTGTTAACACATTATTTATAAAACCTGTTCGCAATGTGCTTATTGCTCTTTTTTTTTTAATGTGTCAATTTGCCTTTTACGAAAATATTATGTTGTAATAATATTAACAAGCAGGACGCTTGCATGGCATAAAACAACTATATTATAAATGTTAAGCGAGCTTCACACTGAGTTCTAATCGATCAAACCGCGAATGATAGGAACAAACAGGAGTTTCGTAGTTGATTGGCTTTCTTGTTTGACTCGTCGGACGGTTGGTTAAACGATGTCGCTGAAATAAAACAAGTATGTAATGGACGAACTCTCCAGAGCATATATAGTTTAAGACCCTTTATAACTTATATAAAGGAAAAACCATTCAGAAGTAGTTTAATCGAAGAACCGTTCGGAACTAATATTGGACAATAACAAATACGTTTATAGATGAATATCTTTAATAACTTACAAAAGGAGAACACCCTCCCGACTTTATATTATTGAGTCAACCAGGAGTTATGATGTCTGCAGAATTTATAAGAGGGAAGAATCTTGAAGAACCTAACAGGTGAATAACCTACATAATTTATGTAAGTATAGAAAAAAACATGACTTTTGTAAGTTAATACTTACACTTATTTGAGGGGAGATATGAGTGAAAATACCTGAATAACGTATATTAATTAAGAAACATGCAGAACTAACCATCGTGAAAAAAGCACTTATATCAATACAAAAGTAACCATGGCCTAAATGGGCGAGGAGCAAACTTTGTAACAAAAATATATATGAATAAGAATGTTAGTTTTACTATGGTGCCTATGAACAGTTCTGTTCAATACAATGCATTTGTGGTCAGGGGCAAAACCACAACATTCTAATAAATAATTATTTAGAAACAGAAAGCCTATGTGATATGGTATATCTGTTCCATTTGTATATATGTCTTTTGCTAAAAGAGTCATGTCTTACATAGAACATTATGTGTTGTGATGGAACTTTCATCCCGTTTTACCTAAAGTACTCCTAAATATGCTTAACCGTGATATTCAGTTGAAAAACACGTATTAAACAAATACAAGCATCGCGTTAAGTCTTCAAAGAAAAGTCAATACCTGCTTGTTTAACAAACATAAATTGAAACTTATCCGCTCTTCCAAATAGTGAGAAATTAATGTTAAAATCCTCACGTGTTCACCAAAATCTGCGTCAATCTTTTTTTCTGTTTACAAGTGCGTTTACGTAGCTCTCTATTGACGTAACGTCAAGTTCAAAACAAAACCAATCTTTCTAAATCGGGAAAGAATTGTTTTCAAATTTGTGCACACTTCTTAAATTTGAAGATATCTTAATCCATCACAATCTCATGTGCATTCATGTCGCCCGATATGAACGTTTCTTCAATTGAGACGTCGCCGTACGGTAACGTTTATCGTACAGACAGAAAGTGACATGTATTTACCGATCACTGAGCAAACATATATATAAAAATAGTTAATGTAGCGGTAATAATTCTTTACACTGACAAACACAAGCTAGAATAACAATGCAATGTACAAAATAAGAGGTATATCATAGTATGGTTATTGTAACTTCATACATATTACAAGAAAATACGAGTGACGCAGCGATAACAACGAAATACATGTGACCTTTTTTACTAGGGCTGCACCGAATATCCGAAATATACGAGATTCGCGGATCCAAACGAGGATTCGCGGATCTAACCGAGATTTGTTAAATCGGTTTCGAATCCGGATCTTATTTGAGTTTAACCTTTTGTTTGCGTTAATTGTTTCTTTCGCCCTAATACGTTTCGTTAAATTGTTTCTTTCTGTTTGAAAGGCTGACTGGTATGTAGCTTGTCACAATTATCGCTACTTTGTCGACAAAAACATGGTACTACACAGTCCACTTTCGTTTTCGATGGTGCAAAATGGCGCAGAAGAAAAATCGCGATGCACCTAAACAATTGAAGGCGAACAACTAACTTCGATTATAATGAGGTAGATAGTTTGTTGTGTGAGGAATTTATTGTTTCATCAACTAGTTAAAATTCTTTAAGGATGCAATCCTGGTACTCTTCTGTAGAGAGCCCATCTTTTTAAGCTGCAAAACCGGATTTCTCAGTCGGTGAATCCTCAGTTGTTTGGTTTGGGAGTGTGTATATGTATTCTGATGGCGGCTTAGTGAGTTCTTTGCCATCCGTGTTCAAAGCAATTTTACCAACGGAGCAGTACCGACTACTAAACGCATTGGTCTGCACATCTTACAAATGAACACAGAGGACGTCATACCTACGAAAGGGTGGAATATTTATCGATAAACTGTATTTATTAATAGTCTATATTATGCGTATAAAGCTACCTTAAGATATGATTTTATATTGAAATATAACTATCCAAATTATTTGATCTTTAATACAAAACACTCTATCTGATATACTGTTTCAGTGAATGATAGACATTTATTATTTACTTGCAATTTCGTTTTATGTTGTTTTCAAAACAAATAAAAAAATAAAAAATAAGGTCTGTTTAAAAAATCTTACATCCTTCAAGCTTCGGTGACCCATGAAAAGTCTTGCTTCCAACTACTGTTGAACCTACTGGCATGCTGAATCGCTTGCTTTATGGTCTCAGGATCACTGGCAAGGTCCTGGATACTTAATGCACTATCTAACAGAGGCGATTCATAATTAGTCCTGACCAAGAAACAAGGAATTGCAGATCTCCAAGACCCAAGAACTAGTCGTTTCATAGGTTTAATCATTCTGTCATTCACACAAACTTGAGAAAAATTGGTTGCAGGTATACAGCGTATTCCTTAAATATCAAGTTACCTATTGAATGTGAATAATGAAATGTTGGCGCTGTCAATTTATAGCTGCCATTGAGAAAATAGTGTTGAAACATTTTAAGAAGGCGGTAGCAATCAAATGAGACGTTCGAAACCATGTTATTGTAAATATAAATTCATTTACCTACAACCGCAACAAACATCAGTTACTGCTTATTGTTAAAGCACCGCTTAAATATTGGTAAGCAGTTAAAATAAACAAAACAAACACATTTAATATACCTTTAATTGCTATTACGAAACGTGTTCCGGTATGAACGATCGATATGGACCATTATAAGAGGGCAGTCACCATAATTAACCCCCATAGACGACCCGTGCAACGTCTAACACTTTATGCCCACAAAGATGAATAGCGCGTGCTTGTTTTGGTTGGTCAATTTCCGAATGCAGCTAACATTTGGACCATATCTTGCAAGCGCTTGTGAAATCTTCAAGCGCCGCGGCGACATGATAAGATAATCAAGCGCCTAGGGATAAATATGTATATGCGAATACAAAAGTCTATGAGCGTTTCATTCAAACATTATAATAATATATTAAAATTATATGTAATCAATTCCGCGATAACGGTACACTCATATATTAATGAAACCAAGTGAATTATTTGGTGTTTCAATGCAATGTTTTATCACAATTTATTCAAGAACATATGTAGTAAATGTATTAAGAACTCTAATCATTAAAGCATTAAATGATTTTAATATTTATTATCATTATCATTAGTTAAGGGCCTGTAATTTATGAATCAAATGCAAGAAGATGCAGCCAAGTTCACCCAGTACAGCAGTATATGACTTTTTGACGAATCAAATTATTTTCGTACAGTATGTGAACAGAATACGGACAAGAACGAATTAGTAAGTGATTTGTGAAGACGTGTTTTTGTTGTGGACGAAAACCACGATATCAACTAGGAAAATGAATTAAGTCATGTAAACGTTATACAGAGTTCTTGCAATATAGTTGACCATATAACCATAATGTGTAAGTGGCAACAACTATTTTGAATAAGCAGACCCCTGGCCACTGTTCGACTCATTGGCATTCAATTTTATCGAAAACAAAAACTCTAATTCATTTTAATTTGGGTCGAATGTTCACAAATGGATCTCTCTTTTTAATATAACTCTATGTCAGCCATTCAGATCAATGGATTCCTGTCAAAATCATTTAAAATTGAAAAAGGCTGCCGTCAGGTCGATCCGATCAGTTCTTACATGTTTATACTATGTGCCAAATTACTGGCAATCAAAATACGAAACACAAAACAAATTAAAGGAATAACAATTGAAAACATTGAATATAAAATTTCCCAATTTGCATACGGCACATCACTTTTATAAGACGGTTCTGAAATTTCTATAAATACTGCACTTGACATACTGCATATCTATGCCCTGGAATCTGGACTAAAAACAAACTATGACACACCAAACTCGTATTGATAGGCTCCAAGAAATATAGTATTATATAGTCATTGTTGGATCAATAAACAATCAAACACAGCTCGTGTGTCTTGTATTTTATTGAAGATGTTTTACAACAACGAAGACGCGCTCTCAGGAACGGTACTGTAATATATTTTCTAAATCATGAGAATAACAAAGTAGGTATAAAACCAATAATAGGTGTGATACTACTTTATGAAGTTGCGTCGACACTACATTCCTCCCTACCTTGAATAAAATCTTCTAAACCTGCTAAGAATATTTATCTTAATCAATATTCATGAGATTCTAATGAAATGTAAAAATATGCATCATTTCAGACTTCAAAATAATTAATAAAACCTAAACAAGTGTTAAACAATGTGAAATGAGTTGATTACAACTTAATGACAGACTAGGTTCAATTATTATCATAAAATTTAAGAACATGATAAACAAATTGACTAGTGTTGAGGCTAGTTTACAACAATTTAAAAGAATGCTTTGAAAGATATGCCCTTAACTTTTTACTAGAATGATTAAGCCTTCAAAAATATGTATCAAAAGACTAGTACGACAATTTCAACAATTTAGGACTAGATTACTGATACTTAAAACAATAATGAGCTAACTTATACAAAACACACATTATGTATTTTACTTCAAAACATAGTCTTTGAATTTCGGAGGCATTCCGGCAGAGCCAGAAGGGTTTCTTCTAGGGGTTGAAGGGACCGCAGGGCTCTGACTTATGGTTTGCGGAAATGGCTCAGAGATAGGTGGGGATCACATGGAGGTGGAGGTGTTTGGTTTTCATGTGATCTAGCCATTGGCTTATGTACCGGGCGAGGACTAGACAACGAGATAGGGATTTGTGGTTCAGTTACCACATCCGTCTAACTTTGTTTCTCTTCATCGGGTAGAACTACGCCTTTCACTGGTCTGAAAAATGAAGAGTTGCGTGTAAGGAAATGATCGTCGCGCTCGGCTGTGATCATACTACCACGCTTTTGAACTATAGTATATGGCTCGGGATCATAAGGAGGGGTAAGCTTGTTCAGCTTTGGCTGCTTAACCAACACATGGCTGCCAGGCTTGAAAAGGGACATAGCTGTATGCCTCTTTTTGTCCGCATACGCCTTCATGGTGTTTTTGCTAGCACCGTCATTCTCGAACATACGAGCTGAAACAGGTATGGGTTGTTCGGATTTTCGGACATCAGGAAATCCAATATTCATTTTACGGCCTGTGAGAGATTCAAATGGAGAAACCTGAGCTGGGGAATGAGGTGTAGCTCTGTAGTACATCAGTACATCTGTAGTACATATGAAGTTCAGCTTTCCTATCACGGTTGCCTGCAACAGATGCTCTGATAAACATGTTCAAAGTACCCATGAACCTTTCGACACATCCATTGGCTTCAGGCCATAAAGGAGTTATTCGCCTGTGCTTGTAACCACAGATTTCAGCAAAATCAACAAAGTCTCGACCCTGAAACGGGGGACCGTTATCTGTTTTGACCACAGTAGGGTATCCATGGCGAGCAAAGATAGACCTAAGACGGGGAATAACAGTATTCACAAAAGTAGAAAAGATAATCTCTACCTCTGGGAAACGAGAATATTCATCCATTGCAACAAGAAGGCATTGTCCCGATGGGAAAGGTCCAGCGAAATCTAGGCTTATTTGAGACCATGGCCCGGGAGGGAGAGGGGTTGGACAAATGGGTTCCCGTTTGTTAGAACCGGGATTTGACGCTTGACACTGAATACACGCCCTTACTGCCTCCTCCACCATTTTATCAATGCCAGGGAACCAAAACTTTTCCCTGATCAGTTGTTTTGTTTTGACATTACCCTGATGAGTTTGGTGAGCTATATCAACCACCCTGTTATGCAAAGATTCTGCGATAACCAGACAATGGTCTCTGAGCATTACACCATCATAGATAGAGTACTCATGCCTGAAACGTACAAACTTAATGAGATCTGGGTCACTCGACCATCTGCCTGTCTGGATCGCAATCATAACATTCTGTAAGATTCTGCTACCTCTTGTGGACTCACGCACTTCATCCAGAGACATCGATTTTGGAACGGCATGCTGGCTTACAAAAGCAACATATGCCTCAGCAGCATTATCTCTTTTTGGCTTTTCATGAGGATGCCTACTCATGAAATCAGCAGGGTTAAGCTCGTCTTTACCTGGTCTGTATTCCAGTATGAACTGGTAAGGCATCAGTCGCAGACGCCATCTTTCCATTCGAGCAGACGCATGTTTGCGGCTATTAACAATGCCCAAAAGCGGCTTATGGTCTGTGACCACCTTGAATTCGGAAGCGAAAATATACAAGTGAAAATGTTCGACCCCAAAGACAACCGCTAGCATCTATCTATCTAGTTGACTGTATCGTTGCTCTACATCGGTCAAGGCACGACTCGCATTGCATTCTACTTTTCCCTCCTGCGTTAGCATTACTGCTACATCAACAGGGGAAACATCAACGAGACTCTCTGTGGATTTCTTTTGATCAAAGTAAACCATTACTTGAGAGCTAGAAAAAGCAGATTTGAGGCTATCAAAGGAAGACTGTGCTTCTTCAGACCAGATCCAGGGTTCATTTTGTCTAGTGAGTCGCCTTAGAGGCTCTGTCATGGTGGCATAGTGAGGTTTGTATCGAGAGACATATTGGGTCATACCAAGAAATGAGCGTACCTCACCTGGGTTCTTTTGCGCCGAATGGCCAGCGATATACTTAATCTTCTCCGGATCAGCTGACTCACCCATATTGCTGAAAACATGGCCAAAGAAACAGATTTTGTTGAGTTTAGCACCAGAACTGCTAAGCCTGCCCAATGTGAGTTTGAGTGCATGATCATGGTCCGCCTGGGTCTTACCGTGGACAATGATGTCATCAGAAAGTTTCCTAGCCCCTGGAATGCCGGCTAGTAGGTCAGCAACAATTTTCTGAACAATTTCAGAGGCAGCATTGACACCAAACAAAAGACGTTTGTATCGTCTCAACCCAACATGAGTTGTGAAAGTGGTAATGTAACGACTGGACTATTCAAGCTCCAACTGATGGTAAGCATTAGAAAGATCTAACTTGCTTAAGACAGTGGAAGAGTTCAAATCAGCCATAAGGTCTTCATAGTCGGCATGGGGTGTTTCTCTCGGGAAATCGCTTCATTAGCCTCTCGCATGTCGATACAGACACGAACACCAGCAGACCTTTTGGGAACAATAACAACAGGACTTACCCAGGGTGTAGGACCACTTACGGGCTCTATGATATCAAGGTCTTCGAGACGCTTGAGCTCATTTTCAACATCTTTGCGTACATGGAAAGGGATGCGTCTATGGCGCTGTGAAACTGGAGGGACATCACAGTTGATGTGTAGTTTCACCGCTACATCTTTGATCTTTCCCATCTTCCCATCGAAGAGGGGTACTGATCTGAAATGGAACCAGAAGGAGAGACAGAGGAGAAAGCAAACTGAATCAAGTTCAGTGACTGGGCTGCTTTCGCGCCAAGGAGACAACTGGAATGCCTCGAGTCAGTATTTGCAATGACATACATCTCAATACTTACAGATTTACCATTGTATGATATTTTGCCTAAACAATAACCTTTACATGCCAATGGTATGGTAGAACCGTATGCAAAAATCAACGGTACTGGTTGTTTAAATACAGGTTTTTGATCTAATTTCTCATATACTGATTCATTAACAATGTTTACGCTTGCGCCTGTGTCAATCAAAGATTTAACATCAGTTTTGAAAATTTTAACATGTATATATGGAATATCACCATGAGAGTTTTTACTGTTAACATGAAACACAGACGAATTGTCACTAACATTTGATTTAAAGTGTTCACCATTGTTCACATCTATTAAGTTTGCCTGCTGTGATTTAGACCTACAAACGTTTTCATAGTGATTGAGTTTTTTTACAAAATCTGCATGTCTGTCTGTAAGCAGGACACACTTTGTGTTTACTGTCACGTCCACAGTTTCGGCATAGTTCACTTCCGTTGTGACCACGATTGCCACTGGAGCGTCCAGATGCGCTACGACCACGAATAGCTCCACGACCACGACTAGTGCCACGACCACGGAAAACGCCACGCCCTCGAGATCCACTGCTATAAGATATGTTCTGACCATGCAAATTGTTCATACGAGGTTGCTGAACAGCGTTTACTGATTTGGTATGCTCCATAACTGCCGCTCGTAACTCCGAAATTTCCAAAGTTCTTGCTTCCTCGATGAGTTTGTCTAGTGTAATATTGTCTCTCAAGGCTATTCTTTTAGTCCTCGACGATGTGCAGCCCTTGATTACTTGCGACAATATTTCATTATCTTTATAGTGAAACTCACATGTGTTTGCAAGAGTCCCAAGCCTGGTGTAGAATGAATCGATACTTTACCCAGCTTCCTGCTTGGCCTGTCTGAATTTATACACCTCAAAACTGAGATTACGCTTAGGCGTGAAATAGTTCTTAAGTGATTCGCACAGTTTGTTATACTCATCTGGAACTTGCACCGTTTGTTTTCCATTCATCTACGTTCCTGGTGGCACCAATGGCCTTGTCATTGTCCGAGAAGTCGTAGACCTCCTCCCCACAGTAATACAGTAACATGGCTTTATTACATTTATCATCTTTTATGTCCAGCGCACTTAACATATTGTCAAATTTGTCCATCCATTTCTTCCATCGAACACCAGCATTGTTCTTTGTCTGCCCGCCGTAAGACTGTATGACGAATGTTGGGAAATTTGGAAGATTTGTAGCCATGATCTGTACGTAGTCCGTTTACCTCGTCGCCAGATATTATATAGTCATTGTTGGATCAATAAACAATCGAACACAGCTTGTGCGTCTTGTATTTTATTTAAGATGTTATACAACAACGATAACGCGCTTTCAGGAACGGTACTGTAATATATTTTCTAAATCATGAGAATTACAATGTGGGTATAAAACCACTTATAGGTGTGACACTACTATATTAAGTTGCTTCGACACTACATATAGTACACACTCTATTAAAACTAAATACAAACTAATGTGAGGTTCAACCAATTTCAAAGTAAATCCATGTTACTCCCCCTTCTTACTCATATATGGATTGCTCTTCATAGCACAGAACTACATGTATTAAATCAAATACACAATTGTTTTCACAACTTTATTTTGGACGGTCCTTTAAAAATCAAACACAATATTTTCATCAAACCTTATGAAGAGAAAGGGATCAATATGATAGATATATACTCATTCAAAAAAGGTATGAAGCTAACATGGATGAATAAACTGGCACTATGTACGGGTAAATGCTTTGTATTAGTCTACTAATTGTTAGATGTTAAAAGCATGTTTAATATGGGTAATGCATATTTGCAAACAATTTTTTAAAAGATTAAGTAACACATTTTGGAAAGATGTTCTTAATTATTATAGCATATATGTTAATAAATTTAAGGTTTGTACATTTGAATATGTATTAACCATGCCATTATTTTTCAATGACAACTTTAAAAGTGTATTAAAGAGGAATTAGACTTGTAAGAGACATATGATGTACCTCTGTAGGGTTCAAGACCAAGAATAATATTAAGTATTACACTGGAAAGGTGCTCAACAAAATTTCTATGAAGGAGTTAAAAGAACTGTATCATATTTCATTAAAAAGTCATATTTTGCTTCTGTTTACAAGCCAAACACCACTAGAGTATTTATCTCTTCCTATTTGAATGTGATTGTTTTAAAGCAAAACCAAAATAAATCAATATATAGCACATATACATTTTATAAAGAAAAACCTACAAGTCAAAATAAATTAAATGATATATTTAATAATATTGATTGGAAGTTTACACATAACTTTGTTTTTAAAAACTCCTGAGATACATATTTACAACGCCTTAAAACTAGAATTTACACAGATTCTTGGGTACAAAACCTCTGTTATATAAAATGAAAACATAAGAAAACCTTAACTCATCTTTTCTGGGAATGTGAATACATTCAACTTATTATCAACTACATAAATTATTCAATGATTCTTAACAACATCGATTTGCCTAACATTTCTTGCCAACTTGTGCTTCTAGGAATTAGTTCTGAAAAAATGACCCTCATCAATATTTTATTTCTTGAAATGGAAAGTTATGTTTTTATTTGTAAAAAAAACATAGTAAATTCCCAACAGTACCAGGGCTTAAAGCAATTTTCAACTAGCATGGATAATTCAAAAGCACGCCATTTATCAAGACACATAATTTTACCATTGGTCAGTTGTAAGATTATTAATACAATGAACCTATTACTAAACAATTCATTGCTTTATATTGATGTGCACGGAAATGAATATTTCAACTATACACTGTGGTGTTGATTTCACATTTTTCTTTTTCTTTTTTTCAAATCTACACTTTGTTTACCGTTTACACGAAAAAACAATGATATGTGTAGTACAAATCTCCATATTATGTATAAAGATGCCTGTTTTATATAGAAAGTATAGTTGCTACTTGTATTTTCTGTGCTTTTACAAAGATATTCATTTACTATGTAAACATGCGTACGTTGTACACTGCTTATAAACTTGCATCTTGTTTATAAACTTGCAAACTAGCTATATACTAACACAACTGTATACAATTGCTAAAAACACACAATGTCTGTTAGGTATAGAGTAGGTTGACCTCGACCTACACATACCTATTGACGAGGTAAATAAAGTTTGTGTGTGTGTTGTTGTTTAATTATTTTTTTATATATATGTTAACATTTTCACTCTATGATGTCATTGTATGATATATACATAATGTACGATGTTTACACAGTGTCAATTTATGGCTCAAATTATCGAAAACTAAACAACTAAATTTGGTTCTAACTAGTAGGTACATTGATGACGTACTAAGTTTAGATAACCCATACTTTGAACAATAGATTCACAAAATCTACCCGAACGAACTAGTCTTAAATAGATTGTGTCAATCCATTACAGATGCTGCGTATTTAGACTAACGTCTTACTATTAATAATAATATTATTAAGACAAGTTTATTCGACAAACGGGACGACTTTAACTTTGAATGTAATTTTTTTTTAATGTAAATTTTCCGTTCCTAGATGATAACTTCCCTAAAGGTCCATCCTAACGTATTTACATTTCGCAGTTGGTACGTTACGCCAGAGCATGTTCATGTCTTAAAGAATGTAATAATCGTAATCGTAAATTAACGAAAAAAGTGCAAAAAACAAGTTTTTTTGAACCATAACCTACGACGTAAATTCACTAAATTTTACTTAACGAATGATGATTTAATTACAAAATATCATGTTTCTTTAAAATGGCATTTAACTAATGGAATTTCCTAGCCATCATTTTATCGAGATGTGTTGAAGCGTGTTCGCAAATTAAAATATCTTAAAGAAAATGTTCATATTAACTTTTTCACTTTAATTTACTCATTTTTATCGAAAGGATATCATGTTGACGTACTGAAATGCACATGCTTGTTGGTTTTCGATTCACTATATCTTTACTCTCTTAAAGTTTGGAATTATTAATGAAATGACCATTGTATGTGTTTGATTCTAAAAATGTTCAATAAACATAGCTAATTCGATTTTACAGTACTGCCCCTTTAATATTTTTTATTTTATTTTACAGTACAGCCCCTTAAATTATATTGGATTTTTTACGTCATCGTGTTATCGCTTTTAAATAAAGTCATTCGCTGCACTTTTACTGTTTTGGGCTACATGCATAGGTCATCGGGTTTATATTGTTAAACTTTATTAATATTTCATCTCGGACGTGCGTTTCTTGTTTGATTTATTTTAGCAGTCGCATAAACAACCAAGCTACGCAAAATATATATCTTTTACACCTATTATTGCTGCTTCTTCCTGTATTTGCACGATGGTGATCTGAAATATTAACTATATGATCCTATATTCCTAAATCTTTTTTCTTAAAGTAAGGTTTATAGTTGACACTTGTTCGGAATTCATTTCATCGTTCCTCAAAAAGTTGTTACTCTGTAACTCTGGTCTTCTTCCTACCATTGAGTAATTAAATAGTAATTTAATTGACTGCGTTTTAATTCACTTTCATTATTGTTTAATTTGAGTTCCAATGCTATGAGTTTAGAAAAATCTTCACTTATATGTATCATGAATATTGCTGGGCCAAGTGTGAGGTTGAGCGCTCTAAAATCGGTTAAAACCCACATTGCTTTGCATTGTGGGTTCAAAGGCGGTTAACTTAGCTTTATTCTTCTTTGTGTGTATGTTTTTTCGTATTGTGCTGTTTCGTACTGTTTTGACAATTGGTCACTTGCCTTAAATAAAGGACCAACTATTTTTCAATATGAGAATGCAATACTGCTCCAGCAGCTGGAGTTTTTCTTCTTTATATTAAACACACTGTCATTGTATAACCGAAAAAAAATGAAATATCGAAAATAATTGTTCACATAAAACATTGAATATAATATGGTTAGTCTAATGGTTTCAAACATGTGAGTGTAACAAAAACAAATGTGTGTCGGTGGTCAGTACATGTATAAGTATATACGAGTACTATTTAATGTAAATTAATCATGTAAGCAGATGAATGCATGTTGTAAATAAAATATTATCATCTTTGGATTTTTAATTGGTATTGACTTTCTCTGTTTATGTGTTGTCACTGCAAGTTCTATCTTGATGTGTATGTTTCCACTTGTATTTATCAAGAGCTCAATCAAAATCAATAAATACAAACGCACGTTTTTTGTGTTGTTTTTTACGTAAAAATTCAATCATTATTCAACCTAATTTTAAAAAAAACTTTCGCAATACATTTCTATGATTGTGATTTTTTTCAATCTAGGTTACGCATATAAGCCACAAAAATTATTCTTATGCTGAAAATACTTTATTGTATAAAACGGTGTCTCAGTTATCAAATTTCATACAGTCATTACGGTTGGATTGCTATTGAAAAATGCGGTCATTCGAGTAATGAATGTGTCGGAGTTTTATGTGTTTGACTTAGTTTTTTTAATATATTTTACTACAGATACTATGCTGATATTTGTGTAACAAGTAAGGCCAGACTATCTTATACATTTATGGAGCAACCTACTTCCATGAGACGTATTGAATTTATAATAAATGATTCTAAACTTACAGCATATTACTCGCTTTACACATGTCTGCGCTGAAACAAAATGTATGCAAGATATTTTATACTAAACCGAATCATTTTCCCGTAATAAAATGCAACTACTTGGTTACCGTGATCAGCGGACCATCTGCCACTCTGCTAACCTGCACTACAGTCTACACTTCCAACACATGTCTCGGTGAAGGGGCAATGTCAATAACTATAAAGCAATCTAACATATAAAACCGACACATTCGCTTCTTAATAAGGCTACCCATGTTTAATTTCGCATCCACTGCCTTTGCATGTGAGTTTTATTAATTGGAATCATACCCAACGTGATGGATTTTTGTCGGGTAATCCGGTTTTCTCCACACACATATAGCGAGCAATATCCCAAATTAA
This sequence comes from Dreissena polymorpha, assembly GCF_020536995.1. Taxonomy (NCBI): domain Eukaryota; kingdom Metazoa; phylum Mollusca; class Bivalvia; order Myida; family Dreissenidae; genus Dreissena; species Dreissena polymorpha. Next base: position 43,935,005 of record NC_068367.1, read on the forward strand.
AAATATTCAGTGAAAACAACAACCCATGAACTAGCAATTAAAAATGTTCAAGAACTAATCCAAAATATTCAATTTCCAAGTAAGGTATTCGGAAGTGCTGAGGCACACTCAATGCCCTTACAAATTCAGCCTAAGATGATGAAGAATCGCATTACATCTATATATACAAGGCATTACATCTATTTATACAAGGCATTACATCTATATATACAAGGCATTACATCTATATATACAAGCGCTTTTAATTCCATATCAATATTTGATTCCATATAATAACGATCGTTTAAGACAGCGAACTGTTATTGTGAATATTAGGATTGTAACAAACACATTTTATCAGTACCAGTTATTGATAAAATGTTTTTACAAAAACGAATATAATTGTTCACAGAAAATTAGATATAGCTATTGGGTATAGAATATTTTGTTTTTAAATAAATGAACAGCATTCGTTCTACAATTTATTGTATAATTATATATTATAAATCAAATGTGAAACTTCGTAAGGCGAGTAACACAATTTCAATTTATTTGCTTTATCAAAAAAATCTGTGCCAAGTTTAAGATGAGTGCTTGTCGGTTTTGGACCTCATTTGGCATTTATGGTATTGATCGTTCAAAGGTGAATCATGTTTAAGTTATTGGTATATGTTCACGGCATCTAATTTATTTCCTGTATCTAAAAATATGGCAATTTTACACTTGCCTCAATTAAAAGACCTTGTAATGATTATACAAATGATCTACTAATGATGAAACTTTGCTGTTGTTGTTTTTGCTTCAGTTGTTTCTGTGTGCAGGTAACAACTCTAGTTAAGAGTCAAAAACGCTGTTGCTGAAGAAAAATCGAACAACTAATAAAATATAAGGCTGTTTTATTGATTCAACCTAACCAGAACATTTGAATGTCAATGTGGTCTGGTGTGCTTTGGTGGTCCTGAAAAAGAAAATCAAGCATTGGGTTATTCCTATTCGTTATGTTTTGGAGGAGATAAAAATATCATGTTTTCCATGTTTGATACCTACGTTGTCTATATTATTACAAATTTCCTTTTCTAATAACCAGAATGTATAAATGTTTACAAATGAAATAACATGTATACTCGGAATGCTATGATGTTTAAATGATATATTAACATAACTTTTATGGATAAGGTTTAGTACATTGACCGTTTATAATTGAATGCAAGGCTTTCGATAACGTAATCGCGCATGTGTGCATTGGGAAATGGTTAACCCAGTTATGCCTAGTGCACTCGCATCCTTCTAAATTGCATCAATTTATTTTCAAAATTAGGGATGTCTAGTATATTTATTTCTATATTTAGAACATTTCTTACAGAAATTCCTTTAAGCAAACAGCAGACCCTGATGAGACGCCACATCATGCGGCGTCTCATCTGGGTCTACGCTGTTTCCAAAGGCATTTGTTCTAGACGCTAGGCATAAATGGGTAAAATGTGTTTCATGTTTACCTCAATAATTTCTACAGCAATTCTTCTGATATGAGTTGTATGGACACGGACCGGAGTAACGCGTTCCGTAAGGACACCGTCCACTACTGCAATGGCAGTCACGGTTTGGAGGAAGGTAACCTTGGGCTACAATACAATAAAAAAAATTAACTTTCATGCTTGAGTTCTGTGGACATTGATCATTTTACCTCAGGCAGTACTGATACGTTTCCCTACTGCGCGGGAAGTTGCCACCAGGTGGACCACACAGAGCTACGAGCTAAAACACTACATTCAACATCAGTAAATATGCCGCCAGGATAGAGACAACGCGTGCGTTGCTCACTTCGTACAAACACTACGAATTTCTTTGCCACGTAACCTCTAGATGAAATGTTACCACGTTAGATTACAATAAAATAAGAGGTAATAGTAGACCGTGAGGGAGGAAAATTTACATGAAAACAACAGGTTTTGCGCATGCGCATTATGATGCAAACATGCTCGTGAGGAATGCAAGACCGTATCCTTGTATTATATCAACGATTCTGTTTAATCACATTTAGGATATAGACACCACCAGCATTACTCTTTTTGTTTATACAGTAAGTCTTGCACCAGCACTTATGTTCGGTTGAAGGGTAACCACCATTGGTAACATTACAAACTATATGTATCATTAAAATACTGTGGAAGTCCGATGCGCCTTGCCTATTCCGAAATTGTATAGGCCTACGTTGATTTTTTAGTACGAACTGTAAATGGATACATGCAAAATGGGGTTTAAGGCAACGTTCGGAAATTAAAATGTATGTAATACGCTAAATATATTGTTAGTATCATCCTCTTGTTGGTCTGAAATAAAAGGCGTTTTTTTTTGTTATCATATTGAAATTGATCTTTGACAAACATATTGGGATTAAACGGTCCTTTTCACAGATTTTGGCATGAAGTTAAGTTTGTCATTAAATACTTTATATTGATAAATGTAAACATTGCATCTTAAAAGCTCCAGTAAAAAACAAGAATAAAATTAAAAAAAATAAAAACGTAACCCTCAACTGGGCTCGAACCACTGATCCCTGGAGTAAAAGTCTATCGTTTAGACCACTCGGCAATCCCTGTTCATACAATGAGTGAAATACTTTATACTTTACATATTAAGCAATCCTAGTAGTATCACAAAATATAACGACAACAGCAGAACTCTCTAAATGATTCAATCGTTTCGCGTTGCAACGCTTTATAATTTTCAGGTTCTTAAATCATGAAAAAAATGCATATAATGGATATTTTAAAGCATGTTAAATGTTCAGTATTACTGATGTCTCACAAATATCATTACTACAACGAAAATATTCGAATCTGAAACAATTTATTTTAATTTCGTCATTTTTTTTACTAAAACGTGAAATGGCCCATTTAAGCATTCCCACTCAGGACGGCGCAGTGAACTGAACTATACCTGGAGTGTATGATAGTAACTGTTCCAAAGACTACAAAATATCGAATATTCTCTGTACCTCAGTGTTACTCCAAAGTTTCTATGGATCTTTCATTTTTAATGAATATATGTATTTTTTAACTCTTTATCTCTAGTGAATCCGTTGAAAAAATAGATATTTACAATATTTGCTCAATCAAATGATCTCGATAGAATTGTGAAGATCCTACTCACATCCACTGATAAACAATATTGCTTACCTTCAGTCACTGGTATGCTGACCATGATAACGCAAGTGATCAGGAGAGCAACTAGGCAGGCAGTCTTCATGATGTTACCTTTGGTGTTTACTTTCGGGAACGACTGTTAACTTCGTTTCGAGTTCGCTTTATACTCGATTCAAAGCGGATGTTGCCCTAGGTTATGTTGTCAAGACACGATACTATGGTCGTGTCTGCAATTTTTTTTGTTGTAACAATTAAACTGAACATGTTAAAAATGTTTTTTTAAAGCGCTAATGGCGAAACATTTGTTGGATATTATTTAAAGTCAATTTGTAGGAATCAGTAACAGAATATTTTAACCATATTTGTCTCAAAATGGTTGAACAAACGATTTATATGGTATAAATGGATTATATTTCGAAATGCGTGCTTTGCCTTTTTTGCACGATACCTACACTTTTAAATCAAAATCATATGTATGCACAGTATTGAAAGATAAGGTGTTAGCCTTTAAGAAGTCACCGCGTCCTTATTCGGCCGACGAGTAAATCATAGTTCGATACCTCATATACACACAGAGAGCGACCCGTAACGGTGTTGTGTAATAATAAAAATCAGATGTATGTGTTTGTTTAATATCAATTCATAATAATCAAATAACGACTAAATGATAAATTCTTTACTGCGGAATCAAAACTGTTTCTGAAAAAAGTTTCGTTCAACAGAGACGTTCAAAACTAAACGGCGTATTGGAGACAAATAGACTGGGATACAATCAAATCTCGGCTCGCTTTAAAAAATGTGAATACTATAAAATTCGTGAGTGCTATTCGATGTTTTACATTATTTTAATTAACACTAAAACATGTGTCAAGAAAACTTTCGTCATCTTGTTCACTCATGTAATCAAGTGCATAAAAAATTAATTAAAGCAAACAATCCGATCCGTCTCCAACTGTCACCACAAGGATATCATTGTGTGGTGACATCTTAATGTTAATTGTTTATATATGAGAACTTTGTTTCCAGAATACTTTAACAACGTAACTTTCGCCAGCCTGTACCATCTTTATCCACTTAAAACGTTATCAATTGCGTCTTATTTAACCATACAACGTATGTGACTATAAAACATAATTGCGAGTAATTGCTGAAAAAAGATCTTACTCGGATTGTAAACACGTTCGTTCTTGTTATTTCCTTGTTGTTATAAATAATTATAATACCAACCCGGATGAGTTGTGCAATAGTTTGTTTAATTTGACGGCATATTAGTTATAAAACTTAATTTGTAGTTTGTGTATGTTCTTGAAAAAATAATTGCAAAATAAAAACATAAATAATTTTCACATGCCCGTCTATTTTGAAGGCAAACGATGTAATTAACTCAATGATAGCCATACATTGTCTCCCACTGCTCGCACTTCACTTTGCGAATCGTTACGCGTTATTAAAATTAAATTTAAATTAAATGGAACAGAAGTAAAATAATCTTGTTTTTTGTCTCTGGTACTCTAAACTCATTCAATACATAAGTGTGTCTTTAACGCAGTGTAGGGGTTACATCAGTATTAATTTTGTCTCAATAATTTAGGTTGTCAACTTAGAAATCAAGATTTGTCGACAAGTAATATGAACAGCGTGCATAACCTATACTGTTCAATGTTACAACTCTTCAAAAGTTCAAAATCAAATTCAAATTTCAAATAATTTGTCCAGGACTTAAACACAACAGACATTTATTCATTATTGACAACACTAAATAGAATGGAATACACATATTTTGAAACTCTATATCACGTGAATAATTCAAATAGTAAGCGAGGCTATACTATAGGAATTATTATACATCTGCGTTTGCGTATATATTCGTAATGTGTGTACTCTCAGCCATAAGCGCACGCATTAGAATTCATAGATGATTCGATTTAATATTTAATTGCTAAAAAAATGTGTAGTTTGTATGTTCAGAATGACGCCTTTTCTTAATTTAAGATAAATAAATTGTGTGTTATATTACACAACACTTGCAAATGTATTTTTCGCTGCCGTGTATCTCATCAGTTTATCGATTTGACGTTACCGTTTTTCTATACTTTTCACGTTAAATTTATATTTAAATTAAGCTATGCATATTCACTATGCCAGTGTAAGACGAATACATATTATGTTATGTAATACTTAATTATTTTGCAGTAAACAGCAATACACAAATTTAAACTGATTCGAATGTTCTTGTAAACTGGTATGAGAGTGAAAATACAAAAACAAAGTATAGTCCCAGTAAAATGCTGTTTTCACATAAACACTAATGCAATAACATATACTATTGTACAATAAATTCAACTTATGTATCATGGCACAGTACACAAAACCTCACATACCAGCTCTAAACTGCAACTTCGACTTATATAATATAATATAATATAAATATAATCTTGACATTTATATATTCTGAATCTACAGCTTGAAAACTTATCTGTGCATTTTTTCATTGGTCGGCCGGTTTCACCACAAGTGTAGAGATTTTAACACCATTCGAGCACATTTTATGTCGTCCCAAACAATTTTGGGCCGTTATAACCTATTTTCGGCGACGTTTTTAACTTGGAGCCGTTTTCGAATTGACCCGCAAAGCAATGAACAATTTCGACAAAATTGTTCAATCTGTACACCTACTGCTAAATGTTATAAACGGTCACATTATACTAATACTTTAAATCATATGAACGCAATGCAATTCTGTAAAATATTTTCAAATACATTTGAATATAACACTTAAAGTGTCCAATGTAGAGCCGTCAACTACGTCTCTGTTCGAAGTTATTGGAACAAGTCAGTGCATAGTACGTTATTAAACGTGAATAAAAAATTACATTGAAACCAGTTACCTGAATTGTTGTCAACAGCATAATTGTTTTCATTGTTCATTCATTCATGTTGCTTTTCCTAGCCTGGTCATATAATTAATAGTGCTGACCAATTATATATTACAGACCAGCAATTAATATCACATGTTTTTGCTAGATTTAGTTTTCCTTCATACTTTCGATGTTTTCTCAATTGTTATTGTTATAATGTCCCTACTTCGGTTTGAAGATTTGTTTCTTAAAGTTAATGTCATTATTTAAGAATTCATACAAAATAATTAGCAGCTATCCAATTTAAGTCCTATTGTGCACATTTCTACCAATTTTAACAGTTAGAATTGTGTACATCAATTGCTTTTCGACTTTAAATTGTCACACTTGTTTCTTTCAAATCGACGGCAGACTCCTTCATTTTAACTGTGCCCGTTGCTAAGCAACTTATGTCAAGCCGATGTTTAGAGTCATTGAGCATCATTCTAAAGTTGCATTAATTTTTAAAAATCTTAAATAAATTCAATTCGAGGTAGAGAACGCTCCTTTAAGGTATTATTATGTTGATATATGATGTTGCGCATTTTAAAGTTGCTGTAACGTAACACATTTTTTATACTTAAAACATTCTATTTGAGCACCTGTTAAAAGGCACATAGAATACTGTGTCGGGCACAACTTTTGTTGTTGCAGGCACACTGTGTCTTGTGTATTACATAGGGCACAGTATGTAATTGGAAAAGTATATATACCTCAGATTTTCTGTGTAAAAAAACCTTCCATTGATAATAAAACGTTCTGCATTGTTGTTAAGAACTCTGGTGCAAACTTGAAGTTTAATATTTTAACACATTGTAAGTGAAATTTGCTGAGTGCTACTTTATAGTAAATAATGAAGAATATATTTCATCAAACATGTTATATTATACTCTTTTAAGTTCTTTGCTTTTTAATAAATTACATTGAATAAATCTGGATTGACTTATTTTTATGGACAAAAATGACTGTATATTTTAAAGCCACACTGCCATGACTATTTACTGCAAGAGAGCTACTAGTTTTACCTAGTATAGGACTTGCGCCTGAAACGGAGAATAACATTTGTTGGCAGCGGTGGGATAAGTATTAAAAATTATAACTAATCCAGTGATTCGAACCAAACGCGTAATAAGTTATTGTAATCAAATAACATTTTTATAAAATTAAGTTCTCTGTATCACAAATCAAATAAGTAAATAAATGACATTAATGTATTATATGATAAAATTAAACTCTACCAAAGACTGTATTTAAAATGGAATTGTTTAAATGTGACCGTTTGAGTGAGTGTGCGTGACTGAGCGAGAAATATAATCTATAAGTTTGCAATTTAATTGAATAGTATTACAAAATGTATGAGCCAAATCCTAGTGATAGTAAAAGCGAAGTGTTCATTCGACAAAGAACAAACGAAGACTGCAAAGACAGCGACAATGATTATGTTCAGCCCAGACCTTAAAAATGACACTGGAACACAAGAGCAAAATGAACAAATAGAACAGCAACCCAATAGTACTGCTAACCAGCAAATAACTAGCCTGATGAATATGGTTAAAATTATTGCCAAAGATATTCATGGTTTAAATAGTCAAAAGGGCCAGAAATAAGGGGTGGTGACAACTTTAACGATAATCAATCTAGACGGTGAAACCCTGCTGAAGATGCGATTCACTGTTAATCACGCAATGTAATAGATCACAACAAAGGGCTACAACAAGAATCACAGCAAGTCTTAAACTACTACGGTAGCACCCCATGTGAACAGGACAACCTAATGTGGTGAACTCGAGAGGAATTCACAATAGAAGATACCAGCAGTGTAAATATGTCTGAAAATCAGTACCGTGTGAACAACATTTGGAACCAACAGAACGAGGTGAATTCTGGAAACCGAGGTCCAGTATATGAAGGCCATCAGTCAATTGCGCAAACCCGAAGAGGACGAATGCCGCCAGATTACAAAGAGTCCAGCTTACGTCAACTAAGAACACCGCATATCAGGATGCAACCATTCACCGAAAACGAGCTGGGATTCATGACAAGCACAGTTTGACGCCATAGCAAAAAGGTATGACTGGGATGAAGAAGAACAGCTAAACCAACGTTTACCTCGACTTGAAGGCGCTGCTGCACAGTTGGGCTTTTCACAGCTTTCCACCCATATGTTGAATCACTACCATGCACTTTTGAATGAGATTGACAGTCGCTTTAGAGTCATTGAGACCCCAAGGACATTCGCTACGAGATTTAGCCGTCGAAGCCGGCGTTCTTGCAAAATATTAGAAGAATTTGCAGCCGATCAAAAAGACTCTATGACAAGACACAAAGTGGACGAGACAGGCGAACAAGAGACGAAGATCTAGTTCGGCGCTTTCTTAATGGTATCTTTCATGAAGGCATTAGGTTTGAAGTGGAGTTCAAAAAAGAGCCAAGAACAATTGAAGAAGCAGTCTACTTTGCTGTGAACATGTTACAAATTAGAAATATGCATAAGGACTCTAGAAGAAATAGGTCTGGAGCCAGAAGAGTAAGTGATAATGGCGAAGGCATAAAAGACACAGATAAAGAAAAAAACATAAGACGGTCTTCCCATGCTGTCAGTTACAAAAGGCGTCCTTTTAAATCAAACAAGGAGAAAGAAGAATAATCTTAAGTTTTAAACGAATTGAAAGCTAGAATAGAGCATTGAAACACTGAGAGTGACGCCACGAACCGTAATAAAAAGAAAAGATGCAGAGTGTTATAGCTGCCATGAAAAGGGACATTAGCCAGGGAATATCCAACAGTCCAATAATTGATTCGTATACAGCTCACCTTTTAAACGCCAGGGGACCAACTTTTGTGGCCAAAGGGAAGTCCGAGTAGAAAGGCCAATTAGAAGTAAACCTTAACATGAGAAGAGCACCAGAGGAGGTCGACATCGATAGACGACTATGTGACCTCGGAGATGGGCTGTATGTGAAAGGCTTTGTGAATGAGAAGCCAATCATATTTTCCTTGGAAACAGGGGCTTCTAGAACAATTATCTCAACAAGGGTGTACCAAAGATTACCAGAGGAAAGCAGACCCAGTCTTAGCAATGGGGGCAAGTTTGTGTAGCTCCCATGGCAAAAAATGGGAAAAGACATTTCAAACTTAGGCTTGGTAAGATGGATAAACTTCAGAAGATTATATATTTGCTGAAATAAAAGGTGATGCTCTGCTTGGGTAAGATGTTTTTGTGATCAATAGAGGCAAACCAGCAGACAATTTAATAAGTCAAGAAATTATCATATTAGAAGGTTATGAAATACGATGAATCAGCAAAGCTAAATGCAGTAAGTTTGTAGATGTACATGTTGGAGGGAATGTGTGGATAATTTTGTTCTCCGCAAAATGAATTAAAATACATGTTTATAGTGAAACAAAAATAGTAATTTATAGTGCAAAATGTGCATAAATATCTAGTGAATATTATAAGAAAGAGAAACTTTGCAATACTTATGGGATAAATTTGTAGATTGAAGAAGTTTCTACAGAGGAATCTTATAATATTTGTGTGACACCGGACTGATTCCCTGTATGATTACCATAAAACATCACATTGAACAAATCCAGGGACATCAAGGTGTAGAAAGGATTAAAAAGGAGTATAGCTATTGCCAATTATTTGCGTTGGCAGCCCAGGCAAGAAGATAACTGTACTTTAACAATTTGAATAATAAGCAACGGTACAAAAAAAAACAGCCAAAATTAAACTTCACGGGAACAAAACCAGCGACAAAGCCAGCTGTCAAGAAATATAGGCCCGATACGAGCGACAATAGTAACTCAAGCATGGATGAACTTAACTCGATAAATGTACAACTTCAAGCCATGTCTGAAGGCTCCTCCAACTTAAGGGAGGATCTCAAAGGCATGATAAAAAAAGATGAAGTTGGAATGCTAATAACAAACACTGTGACAAATTTCATTAAAAAAAACTTGAAGAAAACATATTAAAAAGATAGGAAAAATTAATCAATTTAAAAGTAAACGACAAGCATACCCAAATCGTCAGCATTGATTCTGATAATAAAAATCTCATAGATAAAAAATAAAACAACTTGAAAACATCAATGAAATCAACAAACAACACTGCAAGATCAAATTGACAAAACCAACGAAATAAGCAAAAACGCACATAAAAAAGTTAATAACAACGAGCAGTACTCCAGAAAAAAACTCATTAAAATCCTAAATATCCCAGAAATAAAGAGGACATCCAATAGATGTAGTGGCCTGCACCGTATTACAACCAAGAAGGGGCAGATCCGCCCAGTGATAATCAAACTACGCAACAACTCCGTAAAATCTACCATCATGCGGAAAAGGGCTCCAATGAAAAGAAACGGGTACAGGCTGGTGGATGACGTCACAAAACCTAATCAGGGGCTCATCAACAGGCTTTTTCTGCATCGACAGTGTGTGGTACTTTAATGGGGCGGTCTATGGGAAAACTGTTGCAGAAGAACGTATCAAAGTTTGATACTCATGACAATATTAATGCTGTCATAGAAAACTTCAGGCAGTAAAGAAGACACGGTGGGAGCGGCCAGTAAGAGTGATGGCATTTACAAGCTAAAGTGGTATGTTCCACATCCTACATCCTGTATAATGGTATGTTGTTGTTGTTGTTTTGTAATTTTTTGTTTTTTGTACAGCGTTTATTCACCTCCATTCATTACACATTTAATTGTTAGTATACAAGTTTATTTGTTAGTATTTTATACTGTTTTTTTTTAAAATAGAGTTCTTTCTAACAATTCAACTTGATTGCTATAATAGAGGTAAATAAAATCTATGCATTCCATAATATAGACAAAATCATACATTTTACACACATACAAGCACACACACAGATACACTCAGATGCATAAGCAAATGCCATGTTATGATACAAAAAAAAGAAAGAAAGAAATTTGGACTTTAGACAAATATAGACTTTAATCAAACGTTTGGACTTCAGACAATTACAAACATAAATCCAACGACCATGATATTCAATATTTTAGGCAGATAATAAAAAGCTTATAATTCATCTTTAAAAAGTTTTACAATTGACCAGTTTAGTATTTCCTTTTCTTGTCTTCTGTCTCAGATTGAATTTCCCATGCTACGCATAGATATTTATTTAGCCCCGTTATTGAAGGTAATAAACCTTTTTTCTTGCATATAAATATATACTTTTTAATATCTGGCATTTGAACATTAATATCAGTCATGTTTATACTTGTACATCCAAATGACATTGTTTGACAAGAAATGTCAGTACATTTCTGCACTTTATGTGATCTTAAAAATTCTACAACATAGTTTAAAATTCTCTTTGTAAAAAAACAGTACCAGAATAAAAGTAATAGGGTTTCTTCATTTTCGTTACAGAAGAAACATACATTTTCTTGAACAATTTTCATTTTAAATAACAAAAATTTGGTGCCTACGATTATATGGACAATTCTTGTCTGGAACTACTAGGTGTATGTGTCTCTAGATATAATAAAAACAAGTGCATGCACTTTTGTCCATTCAACGTTATTAAAAAGGGTATTCTATTTTGAATGGCAAGTGGGTACAACTGTATTATAGCTAAAACATTTATAAACAAGTTTGTTTTGATTATACCCAAAAACTATGCTATTCAAGTAGAATGATATAAATGCACTTTGTATATTAGACTTGTTTATAAATGAGAGTCCTGATAATCTGATAAATGCCTTCACAGTTCTGATTAAACCTTCATAAAATAGGAAGTTGATTTTCACACCAATGAATTTTTCTAATACAGATTGTTTTAACAATTCTCCAGAAGTGCACACTATATCTCTTAAATATCTTATCCTCCTATCATACATATTTTATTGTAAATGATTTTCATACCTATCTTAAAATTGTGGTTATAAAATAAAGGCATATCAAGGATATATTCACACTTACTGACGTTTTGTTTATTGATATAGTCAAAGTTACATGTAAGGACATCATCCAAAAAACGTTTTTTTAAACTTCATATCAACCATAGAATATACTAGTTGGAAACATTTTCCAGTACTTGAAACAATTTTGCATAACCATGTCATTTTCATATTTTTTTGAAAAGCATATATATCAGTCATGGCAACTCCTCCATCATCATATGATTTAATAGCAATAGTTTGTGTTTAATTTTTGCTGGTCCATCCCATTCAAAATTCGAAAACATGCTATTTATTTGTTTTAAAACTTTTTTCTCCTTGCCTTGGAAGAGCTATAAACAGGTGTGTTAAAAGGGGAATGTATGATGGTATGTTAACAGATGTGTTAAGATAAAACTGTTTTAGGACATGTAATATGTAATATGTACAAACACTATTATAATAGGGATAATAGCAATTAAAATAATTTAATAACATGATAGGGACAGCCAGCAATGAAGAAACCTAAACCAATGTTATAATATATTAACTGATTTGCTGATGAATAACAACCGATTCATGTTCAGCAATCCGGTGAACATTGTGAAATTTGTCTACTTTCAGTTCATGGAGTACAAACAGAAAGCAAGAAAGAGGCCTCTCTTCTCATGTATCCATTGCAAGAAGAATATGACGCCATATATAAATGAGAGATACAGATTGGTTGACCATGTGCAGAAGCACCATTTTGCACTTAGTGAAGCACCATTTTAATATTCAATGTGCATGTTTCGGTGTTCCATTAGAGAGGCTTTTATGGAAAAGAATGTCACCGACTATAGAAGAAATGCGCTTATGTCAGCAATGAAAGGGGGGTGGTGATCAAAGCATGTTCCTGATTGAAAACCCTTACCCTAGGGTTATGAAAGAGGGTGTTGAGAGCAAGGCGTCGTGAAACAATTTGAACTGCTACAAGAGCTATTTCCTACAACACGCCTAGCCTCATCATCCCTCAGTTCAATGCCCACATTTCCAACCAATCAGCCTACACCATTGTCTGCGAGTACCACATCTGTGTCGGGAATGGTGTTTCCCAAGTATGTGCAAATGCCAGTTTCATCTTCCATGGTAGGATGTCTGCCATCATTTTCGACTCCACAATTCAGCAAATGAAATATTTATCAAAAAAGGTCTTCTGTTGTCACAGTGTCCAATTTTAGGCTGAGTGCGCCATGATTGGATGAGCCAAGGCGCCTACCTGTAAAGAAAGCAAGAACACAGACAGAGGCAGAACCACGCCATCTGCATAGCATTCTTACAATAGCGCTATTCGAAATAGAAAAGACTCTCGAAAGCTCTATAGTGAAACTTGTGTCTGCCGTTGAATGGAACAGCCGACCAATAAAGAACTTGGAGACTACAGTGCAAAAGCTAGGCAAATCCAAAGAAGGCAATGAAGATGGCTCTGCTGGAAAAGAAGCAAAACTGGTTAAATAATAACATTTATGTTTATTGGTAAACCAAGCTAACACATTTTCTATAATACATTTGTTAAAACCCTTTTAGAATATTTGGCATATTGCTCAGTTCAAGTGTTCATTTTTTACGTGTTCAACCGTATCTATCTATCTATATGTACTGTCTAACTCCCCTGTATGATAGATTTATTATAAGGTGAAGTGAAAGTTTAAAGCTGTTAAAAACGTGTCTCCCGAAGTTCAAAGGGGCAGAAGGGGAAAGCAGGGACTGTTTAACCCATTTATGCCTAGCGTCTAGAAAAAAGGCCTTGGCAAACAGCGTAGACCCAGATTAGACGCCACATGATGCGGCGTCTCATCAGGGTCTTCACTGTTTGCTTAAAGGAATCTTTGTAAGAAATATTCTAAATATAGACATAAATATACTAATTGATCCAATTTAGAAGGATGGGAGAGTTCATAAGGAATAAATGGATTAAACCCTTCAAGATCAGGATGTAAAACTGTAGTGGCAGTGAGGTTGTTCCACATCACAATAGCACTTGGGAACTATGAAAACTTAAAATAATTTGCAGTGGTATGGATCTGTCTGTAGGAGAGGGGGAGCATGTGACGAGTGAATCTGGTGGGTCGCACGATAAATGATGGTAGTGGCAAAGCCACTAAACCTTGAACAATTTTGAAAAAGATAATTAATTTAGTGTCATTTCGTCTGTCTTGTAGGGTCTGCCAACCAAGGTCTTGTTGCATGGAGGTAAATATTAGACTGTTATTCTTTGTCTATTACTATATAATATTGTCATAACGTCAATACAAATATGTTATTTATATGGCAACGGGAGTTTGCAATAAAAGAAAGGGGGTAATGTAACCACCCAGTGCATAGAAATTATTTAAATGTGAATAAAATAGTACATTGAAACTAGTTTCCTGAATTTCCTTGTCAACAGCATACTTGTTTTCATTATTCATTCATACGTGTTGCCTTTCCTAGCCTAGTCACACAATTTATAGTGTTGACCAATTATATATTACAGACCAGCCACTCTTATCGCATGTTTATGCTAGAATTAGTTTTCCTTCATACTTTAGATTTTTACTCCATTGTTATTGTTAAAATGTCCCTACTTACGATTTGTTTCTTAAAGTTAAAGTCATTATTTAAGATATCGTACAAAATAAGTAGCAGGTAACAAATTTAGTCCTATTTTGCACTTTTTTTGCAAATTTTTAAAAGTTAGAATTGTTTACATCCATTTCTTTTCGACATAAAATTGTCAAACGTGTTTCTTTGAAATCGACGACAGCCATCTTGATTTTTACTGTGCCCGTTGTTAAGCAACTTATGTCCAGCCGGAGTCATTGAGCATCATTTTGTATTTGCATTAATTGTTCAAGGTCTGAAATGAATTCAAATCAACACAGAGAACACTCATTTGAGGTATTATTATGTTGATATATGTTGTTGCACATTTTAAAGTTGCTTTAACGTAACAAATTATCTATACTTAAAAACATTCTTTTTGAGCACCTGTTAAAAGACACATAGACTACTGTGTCGGGCACAACTTTTGTCATGTGTATGATTCAGTTGACAATGTGTCATTGGAAAAGTATATATAACTTAGATTTTTTTTTGTAAAAATTAATTCCATTGATTATAAATTTACGTTTTGAATTTGTGTTAAGAACTCTGGTGCCAACTTGAAGTTTAAAATTTAAACACATTTTAAGTGAAATTTGCTGAGTGCTACTATACAGGTAATAATGAAGGATTTATTTCCTCATACATGTTAAATAATACTCTTTTAAGTTCCTTGCTGGAAAATAAATTACATCGAATAACTTAAGTCTGGGTTGACTTACTTTCCTGGACAAATTTGACTTTATATTTTAAAGTCACACACCATAAATATTTACTGAAAGAGATCTACTAGTTAACCCTTGTATAAGACTTGCCCCTGAAGCGGAGCACATTATTCATGGACTGAAAAAAAGTGATTTTTTTTAATGGTAAAAATTTGTAACGATAACTTTTTAGGGCAAGCGGAACGCCTGTAACGCCATCTTTCACTTTTGTCTTACAATAAATAAGCATGGAGTTGTTCTGGTGGTGTAAAAAAGACCATGCTTATACATGTATATGCGTTGTAGCACTGGATGTGTCATGATATATAAGTCAACAACAAGTCAACAAACATTGAATGGCGTCATATTAATTTTATATTTCATCATCATTAGCACTGAACAATAGACTATACCCAAGTTTCAGTAATTATACATACATATGTATACAAGCAAGCCAAGGACCATAACATAATCTATCGTATGAACACATAAGTACAAACAACATGTAACAGGCTTGGCAGTTTGTGTAAGGGGATCTTCATCTTACAAGTAATGATCAACAAACTTGCAATCACATTATACAGTGCTATGTATCTCAGATTTCTTGGTCTCAGTCAAATTTCTTAATTTCATTCAAATAGCTCCTCTTCGGTCAACTTTCTCAATTCAGTCATAAAGTTATGTGTGTGTCAAAGTGTGTTGGTGTTGAGTGCAAGCGCATCAGTGTGTAAACATCTTTAAGAATTTCGCTGAACTGTTTGAAGATTTATTTTCCGCTAAATTAGAGCGTAAAATATGATCTTAATTCATTTTCATAAAATAATTCATACAGATGACCAACTGGGTGACATGAAGATGTGCTAACAGAAATTTCACTACACTAGTTTCTATCACAAACAGTTAATTACAAGAATGCAGCTGTCTGTACATAAATAAAACTTTTCGGAAGGAAAACAACTGAATCCCAATTTTGCTTGATCATAATTCTTTAATATTAGAGTAATTATTAATTTCACAGAAAATATTTAAAGAAAATCAGCTGTTATTACGAGATTCACACTTGTTCATTGCAAGCATACCACTACAACGTCCTTACATGACAAGAATGCCAAACTACTGTGTTTGAATGCGTTTACCACAATGATAATATATAAAAACAAAACAAACACTTGACAGTGTGTACACAATAATTCCAATGTCTCTAGATAGACACCACTTTACAATGGGTACAAAAATTATCATATCAATAAAAATACATCACTTAACTGTGTTTAGAAGAAAAAAATACCCTTTGTCTATGTTAACAAAACACTGTCTAAACAGAAACACCCCTTTACTGTCTTTACTGTGTTTACAAGATGGCCACTGTCTTAACAAAGACACCACTTGACTGTGTTTATAAAACTTCCACATAATTCAAAAGATCACTCTTGTCTGTATTCACAAGAACGCCACGGAACATCTTCTGATGTCTCCTCGCCCATATCTTAGGTCATCTTCCACTGATTCTTGCGTCCAAAGTCGTTCATCTCCCTGATGACCCTACGCACCTGATCCATGCCTTCCTTGGACAGCTTCTGGTACTTCATATACAGCTGCAAGACCGTCCTGGCATCCTCCACGGAGTCATGGGTCACAGTCAGCTCTGGTGAAAAAGAATACAATATAACAGGTACCAGATGACAATAATTGTCAATAGATAAATAAATAGTAATTAGTTTACCTATGATGGAAATTATAATAGTATAATATGTATTGCTAAACAAAAACAGCCCGTGCATAATCAAATGAAGCCTGTTCAGATTCTCGATATAAAGTTCGGTATGAATTGCCTCCCTTGACGAATCGAGATCAAAACTGACAATGTGGCACCTGGGATTGCATGCATTGGCTTGGTAATAATCAACACATGTTTATGTACCATATTTACGTCCTTGTGTTGTGTGAATATAGATCGTTGCGTGAAATTAAGTGCAATAAAATGTGTCAAAAAATGAGCATTTGCATCTTGTTAAATCTATATTACTATACCACATCTAGCGTTTAACTTTTGACTATTACTATAAGGGACACTGATTTTGTACGGGTTATGTTTATTTTACGAAATATTTTACGAATATTCGTAGACTTCCAGTATTTATAAGATTTTAAGAAGATATGTGTTCAATAACATAAAAAGTTGTTAATTTTTTTATATAGACGTTCCCCATTTGAAGTAACTTAACTTTGTATATTTGGTTATGTTTGCAGTTTTTAAACTTTTTATAATTCAATTTTTTTTATAATTCCTTTTTTATTTACTTCGTAAACATAATACTCTTAGCATATAACATAATACATAATATGTCAAATATACACACAATTAGTATGTTTATTTCATATGTATTACAATAAAAAGCTACAAAGCATTGTTGAAGACTATGATTGTTGTAGATAAAGCATGTGTATTTTGCCTACTACATATTACTAGAAAATACATACAGTGAGCAAAATATTTCACAACTTTTTTATATTACTTTTGATACATAGCATCTGTGAAGACAATAATTGGTGTGAAATGAATATGTTTGAATTAGTTTCAAACAATATTTAAAAGTTTGCAAAAATGGTGTAATGTTGCACAGGTCAATAAAGGTTATAATACAAATATACAAAAAAGAAAGAAAAAAAGGAGTGTTTGTTGCTTTAAGGTAGGTGTTCTTATGTAAGTCATTATGTGTAAAGATGCTTTTATGGTAGGTGTATAAATTGGGCAAAAAATACGCCCAGCGAGTATTAAATATATGTAGTTTGCTTTGTGTTGTTGCGATTAATTCCTCGAGTTTAATTCTAGTATTAAAAAATCGTACAAAAATTTCTACTAGTGGTGTTGTTTTCTCCTGTTTGCATTTAAAGATAAAATATTTAGCCAACAATATTATGAAGTTAATGACATGTGAATTGTTAGCATCAGCTAGGGTCAAATTACAAAAAGATATAGCATAATTTAGCTCAAAGTTTTCGAACCTTTCTAACTTGTTGTAAATAAAGTTTTTTATATCCATCCAAAACTTTTGAATAGGATGACAATCCTGGAATAAGTGAATATTCTTTTCTGTGTGAATATTACACAAATCACATAATGTTGATGGAACGAGATTGCATTTATGGAGGAAAGAATTGTTTGGTAAAATGTGCATGAGGTATTTATATTGGAAGTTTCTAAGTTTGGTGTCAATAGTTCATTTGATTGGTTGGTTGAAGATGGTTCTTTGGTTAATGTTTTTATGATTCAGAGTTTCTTTCCACTTATCAAATTGTTTGAACACTTCTGGTTTTTGTTTTAGTATAAGTGGTTTATATACCAATTTGTAAGCTTTTGTATTTTCTGTTATTTCGTTAAGCTTGTATTGCTGTGTGGTATAAATAATATCTTTTTCTTTTAGTCTATGATTCCATTCAACAGGTATGCTTTTTACAATTTGATGGTATTTTATAAAGTCTGCTTTATATATTTCATAAAGGTTTATTATATCTTGGAAACTGTAAAAAGATCTTTTCCTGAAATCATATATATGTTCAATAAATTGAATACCTCTGTCGAACCATGTTTTTATAAAGAAAGTTTTATATTCGTTTTTTATAAATGAATTATTCCAGATAAGTTGTGTTTGTACAGATATTTCATCTTTTTCTAACGCAATGCTGAGCCAACCACTCAGAATGTTTTTTAAGAATACGGATAGTTTGTTTTAAAAACCAACGTTCCACCATACCTATTTAGCATATTGGTGTATATTTTTATCAGTTTTGAATCTGGTTGAAATATAAATCTTTTTAACCAACTGGCTTTGATGGATTTTAAGAATATGTCAATATCTAACATTTTTAAACCACCTTCGGCATAATCTTGTGTGATTCGCTTTCTGGCAACTTTATCTGGTTTTCGTCCCACAGAAATTTGTAACAAAGCGATTTTTTATTCGAGATAATGTCTTGAGATGGGTTTGGTAAAACTGTTAATGCATATACAATCTTGGGTATTGCAAAAGTTTTTAAAACTGTAATTTTTCCAATGAAAGATAGTTTCCACCGCTTCCATTGATTTAAACAAGTTTCAAAAGCATGAATTTTTCCCGGAATATTTAATGGCATTATTTCTAAGGGATCGTTGCTAAATTCTATTCCTAAGGTTGAAGCATGGTTTGAGCTCCAGATAAATTCTTTGTGTTTGCAAAATTCAATTTGACTATTTTTAAGTGCTCCTAGCTTAAGGATTTTACATTTATGCCTGTTTAATGTTAGTCCGGATATTACTGCAATTTTTTCTATGATTTTTATTAATGTTTCGAATGATGTTCGAGAACCATCAAGTATGAAAGAGGCATCATCAGCAAACAGCGACTGTTTTAATTCTACATTATTAATTGTTATGCCTTTGACTTGTGTGTTAAGTTTAATGTCTATCGACCTCAATTCAATGCAAATAATGAAAAGGTAAGGGGATAAAGGACATCCTTGTCTGACCCCTCTTTGAATACTGAAACAATCTGAAAAATGACCATTACTTGTAACGCGTGATGTTGCATCTTTCTAAAATAGCATTACCCAGTGTAAGGTATGCTCACTAAATCCGAAATGGCGGAGGCATTTAAACATAAATCCATGATCCAGACTATCGAAGGCTTTATTACAATCTGAAAAAAATAGAAGACCATTTTCATTACTTTCTTCCATTAGTTCAATAATTTCATGCAAAAGTCTTACGTTTTCACCAATATATCTTCCTTTGATAAATCCGGTTTGATTTATACTGATTATATTATTTAAATAAGGTTTTATACGATTGGCAATGGATTATGTAGCTATTTTGTAATCAACGTTCAGAAGCGAGATGGGCCTCCAGTTATCGATCAAAAGGGTGTCCTTTCCGGTCTAAGGTAGTAAAGTAATTATGCTTTGTTTTATTGCAATTCTGTAAGGTTATTGGTGTCTAAAGAGTAGTTAAGAGAATTAACGACATATTGCTTAATATCATTCCAAAATATTTTGTAAAATTCTGCAGATATGCCATCTGATCATGGACTTTTAATGTTTTTCATGTCTAGCAGTGCTTTAGCGCATTCATACTCTGATAGGTATTTTTGTTCATTTTGCGTTTGCTCTGGGTTTATTTTATTGCAGATATTGATATAGAAACGTGCATGATTGTTTATATCTATATTA
This sequence comes from Dreissena polymorpha, assembly GCF_020536995.1. Classification (NCBI taxonomy): domain Eukaryota; kingdom Metazoa; phylum Mollusca; class Bivalvia; order Myida; family Dreissenidae; genus Dreissena; species Dreissena polymorpha. The sequence continues at coordinate 43,955,470 of NC_068367.1, forward strand.
GTGTCTTTTTTATAAAGATTTTCATATAATTTGGCAGAGTGTTTTAGTATTTCGTTTTGATCTTGTATTATGGCATTATTATTAGTTTTTAGTTGTTGTAAAGTTTTAGCTTCTGATCTTTTTTTTTCAAGATTTGCAAAATATTTTGTTTTTGTTTTTTTTCGGAGCCTTCAATCCATTGTGCCTTAGCTCGCATCAGTATTCCTTTTATATTATGTTCAATTAGATCATTTAATTCGCTTTTTGAATCATTCAGTTGTTTGCATTTTTCGTAATCGTTAATATTTATTGTTAATTGATGTTCTAATTCTTCAATTCTTGATTTAAGTGTTTCTTCCTGCTCTTTTTTCTTTCTATTTATTTTACTGGCGTGTTTAATAATTTCGTCTCGAATGCTACCTTTCATTATTTACCATAATGTATTTGGATTAGCTTCGCGATTAATATGTGCAATTTCCAATAAAGACGTACGGATACATCTTCGATATTCCTGTTCAAATAAATATGAGTTGTTCATTTTAAAATACCCTGAAACTCTGCAATGGGAATGTATGTCAAATTGAATCGATATTAAAGAGTGGTCCGATTTAAACCCTGGAGAAATGTTGCATTCTGCGAGACCATTTGCAATGTCTTGAGATATAAGGAAATAATCTAATCGACAAAATATAGGGGTTTGAGTGTTTGAATGCCATGTGAATCCATTTTTATGTGGATTTTTTAAACGCCATATATCACATAGATCATTGTTTTCTATTATTTCATTTATTTTTGCGTTACATTTTTTATTTGTATCTGATCGACCGTTTATTTTATCTAAATTATAGTTAATAACAGTGTTAAAATCCCCTCCCAGGATTAGTGAGTGGTCATTATACATTTGTATATGTCTATCCAAGCTATTAAAAAAACTCCGTATTATCTGTGTTGGGACCGTAAATATTAAACATAACAACTAATTTTCCTTATATTTATATTTCTAATGTTTCATGCCCATGATTATTTTCTGATATTCTAAGATATTGTATTTAAAATCTAAATCTTTCTTGATAAAAATGCCAATACCTAGAGAGTTAGAGTTGTTTCCGCTTAAAAAAAGGTCTCCTCCCCATTGATCACCCCAAGTTGCGTTATCTACCTCTGCATTACAATGTAATTCTTGAAGAAAGCATATATTGAATTTGTTTTCTTTAAGCCATTGAAACATAATTGAACGTTTTGCTGATAATGCTAAGCCTTTTGTGTTTCAACTGCATATTTTAACTGTCATTATTCAAGTAGGTGTGCTCGTTGTTATGTTTATCTTTTTTACTACCAATGTGTTGTAAGTATTTGGAACGTAACCCTTAAACAAAATATTATGTTTACACCTCAAAAAGCAACAGGTACACATAATGAATAATAAAAATGTTAACAATTACAAAAAGGAATGGATTTCGCCATAACAGGTTAGTTGGTATGACAAACTTTTTCAATCGAAAAATGAAAGAGTATTTTTTGAAAGAACAAAATAAATCGTGTGTATGTGCGTGCGTGCGTGCGTGCGTGCGTGCGTGCGTGCGTGTGTGTGTGTGTGTGTGTGTGTGTGTGTGTGTGTGTGTGTGTGTGTGTGTGTGTGTGTGTGTGTGTGTGTGTGTGTGTGTGTTTTGCGTGTGTGTGCGTGCGCGCGTGCGCGTGTGTGTTTGCGTGCATGTGTGTGTTTGTATTGTACATGAGGAACATCAAACAATGAGTGACAAAGTTGTTTTTTTTTGCCTAACCGGCCACAACTGTAAAAGCAAAAAAAAAACGTACATAACACAAATCAGTCTGGCTTGCCTACATCTAAACGATACAGATATAAATATAATATTTTTTTCTATTCGATAACCATTAGTAAGAAAAACAAACAAGTGCAGTTTGAACAAACTACAATTAAATGATGATCGTCATATAATTGGTAATGAGTAGTGCATTTACATTAGCCATAATTTTTGGAACAATTTTAGGAGTATTTATTATTTAAGATTCATGTCTATGCGTATATGCGAGCTCCCGCGCATGCTTGTATGTTCGTGTGTGTATGCATGTGTGCGTAACTTTTTTTCATTAATAAAAAAACAACCCGTACATTGTGGCAACCTAGTGCAAGCAAGTTGCCGCTACGGTTACCAAGCAAAACAAGAAAATAAATATGAACTATTTAGTATGAATTAGGAGCTGCCATTCTTTGGCCGTCTAAAACACGAAATTGACAGTTAAGACAGCCATAATGGCCTATTTTCGGTGGGTGTGTCTATGTATGTAACAAAAAATAGCTGGTGCGTGTATGTGTCCGCACGTGTGTATGTGTTTTTAATTGTATATTGCTGTGTTTGTTGTATCATGTATACGCAAAAAAATATTGTCATCTCCAGAAATAACATGAAATCTTATAAATCTAATAGTATTGCATTACATAGTAGACAATACAATTTGACACGACTACTGTAAATCTACATAAAACATAATCAACAAGAGAATCTAATTTTTGGCGATTTTTTAGAGTTATTGTGCCATTATTATTTATGGCCATTTGACCTTTGAACTCTTGAATTCCTTCGCATAACACGCTGTCCAATGAGTGTGAACAAAATTAATGTACAAAGTCATTTTAAACTCTCACAATGAATGACATAGTTATGGCCTGGACGAGCTCATTTATGGCCATTTTTCACTTTTGAACTCCAAGTGTGTTTATGACCTTTAAGATATCGACGAAATTCTTTTACATGACACATTGTCCAGTGATTGTGAACAAATGTACCTAGGAGCTTTAAAATCTCACAATGAATAACATAGTTATGGCCCGGACAGGCTAATTTATGGACATTTTTTACCTTTAAATGCAAATTGTGACCTTGAACCTTGGAGATATCGACGTAATTCTTTCGCGTGACACACCAGCCAATGATGGTGAACAACTGTGCCAAATAATTTTAAAATCTTACAATGAACAACATAGTTATGGCCCGGATAAGCTCATTTATAACCATGTTTGATACCTGAATTAAAAGTGTGACCTTGACCATGGAGATATCAACTAAATTCTTTCGCGCGACACACACGTGTAACCTTGGAAAAGTGAAGACGTGGTTTATTTCGCACGTGTAAAAATGGCCCGGATGAGCTCATTTATAACCATGTTTGATCCCTGAATTTAAAGTGTGACCTTGACCATGGAAATATCAACGTATTTTTTTCGCGCGACACACTTTCCAATGCTGTTAAAAAAGTGCCAAATGGTTTTAAAATCTCACTATGAACGACATAGTTATTGCCCAGACCAGCTCATTTATGGCCATTGTTAATCTTAGAAACTCAAAGTGTTACCTTGACCTTGGAAATATTGACGTAATTCAAGGAGTGTGTTCATACAATCATATCAATTAAAGTAAAACACATACAAGTTAATTAGAGTAACAAAACACGTACAAGACTACTGTAGATCTACATAAAACATTATCTACAACAGCAACAAATAATGTGTTCTTACAATCACAACACTTTATACAATTAAGAGCACGTACAAGGCGTATAAACAACAACAATGTGTGCATATCTACAGTCCTGATTAATTCATACAGCCTGAGCGGTACATTTGCTAAATACATTATTAAGATAATTGTTAGTACCAATTAAATTCAAGTATTATACATATGATTTTGTTTTCATTATCTATATGTTATCTATTTGTTATAAAGAATTGTACTGACACTTATATCGTACGTGAAATAAAAATGAACAAACTTCAACAAAAATACAGTTGCAAAATTAAAAAAAGCATATACATACAGAAATTGTTTGCACAACAAAAATATTACTTTTCCACAAACACTGAACAATGTATAACGGCTATTAACCCATTTATGCCGAGAGTCTAGAAAAAAGGCCTTGGCAAACAGCGTAGACCCAGATGAAACGCCGCATGATGCGGCGTCTCATCTGGGTCTGCGCAGTCTGCTTAAAGGAATTTCTGCATGAAATATTCTAAATATATAAATAAATATACTAGAAATCCCTTATTTTGAAAATAAATTGATATAATTTAGAAGGATGGGAGAGTCCACTAGGCATAAATGATTAATATTATTAAATGGGTTAAAGTGTTTTTATAACCAGTTGTACAACGCTTTTACAGTACAGCTTTAAATAGTACTTGTACATATTTTAGCGTAGTTTGTGTTTACTTTAAATCTTTATTAAATTTAAAGTATCTTAAAAAATTAAAGATATTTTTGACATCTACTTCATCAAAAACAATACAAATAGTACTAACATGAATGAAGTATATACATATTTTAGCGTGGTTTATGTTTAGTTTCAATTTTTATTAACGATAAAGTATCTTCAAAGATTAAAGATATTTTTGACATCTACCCCATCAAAAAACATGACAAATAGTACTAACATGAATGAAATATATAATCCAAACATGAATGTTATTTATATTATCGTTTATTGATTGTTATGTTAATAAACTACATGTACTGATGTAGGAAATATTTAATGTTTTTTATGTATAAGCTGTTTACATAAAGTTTTAAACGCCTGCATACAGACAATTTAGATAATTCAGGTTGTCATAATTAATTCTCTGTCTCTGGCTTGAATGGTTTCCACGTGGTTCCCGTAGTTCGTCAGCGTTGGTTGAGCAAAAACTATCAAAAAGTATGTTCTATAGTGTTTAATAAAAAAAGGCTCAGTTAACTCTTTGAGTTTTTACTTCGGCCAAGGGAGGTCAAGCCAGAAGCGATACTGTTCCGCGTTTACCTTATGTGTCTGGTCGTTTCTGTCTCTGTAGAAAATAGTTCCCTCTCTTGTCCATGACGATTTCACAATATCGAACTTTTTTTCCTAACACAGGCGAACACTTCGGCGTTTGTCCTCGTAAGGTGGTCGTTTACATACACAGGCTTTGGTTTCGAGCGCAGTATTTTCGCTGCCTTCATAATTTGATTTCTCCTCATTCTTGAGACCAATTTAATTATTGTTGGTCTCTCTTTCTGTGGCTGAAAGGGTCCAAGTCGGTGACTGATGTCGATGTCGGATTTTGCTAGGTTCAAGTCAGGAATGTGAGCGTTTAAAGTTTGGATCAGTTTTTCTGATGTTTCAGTATAGTTCTCTGTTTCGCTATCTTCGATACCTTCTATTCTTATTTTTTTTTACTGCTGTATTGTTCCACTTCGTTAAAATGGAGCTCATTTGCAGACTTGATGGACTTCATTGCTTTTTTAAGGCGTTCGTTTCCCATCTTTTGCTCAAGTAGTTCGTCACGAAGCTGGTTTATTTGCTTGGCATTCTTGGCATTTTCAAGTTCTTTTTCGAATAACGCTCCTTCGAGTTTATCCACTCTTTGTACAATTGTACCTAGAAGTTTTTTCTTTAATTGGATAACTATTTCCTTAATTAAGTTTTTGAGATCGTTGCTGTCTTTTGTATGGACATTGCTCAGCTTTCCGTTTATGCTTTTAAGCTCTTTTGCAATCACCATATCTGTATCCGTATCGTTACTATCGTTACTTGTATCACTTTGAACGTTTTTCTGTTTCTTTTTCTTTTGTTTTACACCAGCCTTTTCACACAGTCTGGTATCACTCACGCTGCTTACGCTGCTTATATTGTCTCGTGGTCGCTTATCACCCGCTTTCACGTCCTGTTTATCTTGTTGCATATTTATTTTGTGGTATAATTTCTATAGTCTACCTTGTGCTTTTTAAACAGTTCGTCTCGTGGAAAATATGTCTGCGAAATTCAAAATGGCTTCGCCCTTTCTTTGTGATTACGTCATTTCATGTTTTATTTTATTTTGAGGTTTTTCTAACACAATTTCTTTTCTCATTAATAATAAGAGGAAACAAAGTTGTTACCGGTTGTTTAAGTCCATATATTTATCACTTTTTATGGTTAACACTTAGTCTAAATTGACTTTTAAACACATTTTTACACGTGCGAAAAAAGCCACGTCTTCACTTTTCCAAGATTACACTCTACAGTTTTTAAACTTACAAAACTAAATATATTTAATCACGGTATTTTTACTGTGATAGCCACTATGACTTTGTTTGAACCAAATATTCCTATTTATTTATAATTCACTTCTTTAATAGTCAACGTAAATTTATCGAGGCATATTTCATAAGTTTACATATTTTTTTTACCAAATCAATTAGAATGGACGTAGGGTACCGATGACTTGTGTAATGTTCGACAATAAGCATTACGTATATAGCAACGTGGTGATGCCCATTGAATTGTAGGTGGTCCTTCAAAGTATTAAGATGTTTGTATCAGAGATTCAAGAAGATTTCTTTGCTTTGATTTCTTTAGTTAATGCATATGACCATATTGCCAAAAGACCAAATATAATAGATACCCTGTTTTAAATCCATTTTCGCATATCTTTTCAAATTATTTTAGAAAATATATCTTCATAAAAGGTGTGTCATTCTACAAGTTTATTCAGAAACAACACAGAAAATAACTGATAAATAAAACAAAAAAAATCATATTGGCCAGGAAACTAAGAAACTATATTTTTCTTTGCCTTGACCATTGCGTGTTTGCTCAAGTGTGGTATCACTCAGTCAACTTGTAAAGATAACAATACAGGGTCGTAGAAAAAGCGTCAAAAAGAGAAAAAAGTCAACAAAAATCATCAATTATCTTTATTACCGAAGCATCTTCAAAAACATGACACTTCCTATTGATTGATAAATATGTAAGTTAGATTAACAGAACATAATAGCAATATAATAAAAATAACACATTTATTGATGACAAAATAGATGATCCTCCCCCTTTTTAATAGAACTTGGTTCAAACGCACGAACAATGTTTTTCTCATCAAAAGCAATATCAGGGCTCAACATAAACCTAAAAGCCAACTTGCTCTACCGGGCATGTACTTAGAAAATCTACTTGCCCTCAAAACGTTAAGCCACTTGCCCAAATATGAAATATCACATTTACTGTGAACCTCATATTTTGTAAATAAAGATCAAAATGATACACCACAAAACCTTTTTTATTTTTGCACATTTAACAAAATTATTACAGCAATGTAAGTCTAATTAAAGTCTAAATACATGTTCTTTGGTCTTTTTCCACTTGCCCGAGAGGACAACTAGATTATAAAATAACTTGCCCGGACCCATATTTTACTTGCCAGGGGCAATAGGACGACTGTTAATGTTGAGCCATGAATACTTTCCATGTGTTTTCAAAAAATACAATTGAAGTACTTGTATACTGAATTTTGCTTTACTAGTTATCTAATTTCATGACATCAATGTAATAATTGTCAACAGTGCTAACTACTGCACTGATTATAAGTATGATACGACAATGATTATTTAATTGCATGAAGCCATCATTAAGCTAGAACCCTACTGCACACACTCTGATCACAAAGTGGTCATGTGTTCATATTCGATTATATTATAATCTTATTATTTAATAGACAAGATTTGACAGCAATACTTTGACAGGCAGTCTCACTTGTTTAAATTACCTTGTTTCAAATTAGCTACACCGACACTTTACTGCTATGATGAAACTTATCATAATCTTAAAAGAATGAGTAAATTCAGTTTTTGGATTAATAAATAAATTGTTGTGTCCTGATATTCTGTTTATTTGTGAATGTGAAACTCGTCTATGGATTAACAAGAAACAATTGAACAAACATTGTGAAGTAAAACAACATCATATAGAGATGATAAGACTATATAGTAAACTCGGAAGGATTACAACTTGTTAAAAGTAACACTTGAATTATGATATTAAGTATTATTATCTATGGGCTACTATTGAGTATCATGGACCACTGAGTTTGGTCGGTCATCTATTGATGGGGACGCCTTAGGAACGTCTAAAGTTATTTTAGTCTTTAAAGACAGATGGATAGACAGGTGGATGAATAGAGGGTTGTATTAACAGACAAAAGGCAAAAATGTACACCAAATAGACCACTTGCAATACAATGATATAATATATTTATTGTTTGTTCTAGTTTTAGTAACAATCAGCTTACTTTTCAGCGAATAAAATGTCAAACATAATACTCATTTGCTTGGTTCAAGTAGTCTATCTATCATAGTGAAGTTTGTAATTAAATGCTCAAAAATATATAATTGTAAACATTAGAAATAGATAGCTCCAGTTAAAAAACAAGAATACATTTAAAGACAAAAAAGTAATCATTGACTGGGCTCAAACCACTGACTCTTAGAGGAAAAGTCTTAAACTACTTGGTCATCCGTGCTCATACAGTGAGTGTTGTATTTTATACTTTATATAAGCAATCACCGTGAATCACAAAATATAATGATATACAGAACTCTCCAAATTTTTTAATCGTAACCCTTCATAATTATCTAGTTTTTAAATCACCAACAAATGCATATACTGAATATTATAGATCATTGTTAACGGTCAGTATTTGAATGTGTCGTATCAAATATCATAAATACAACACAAATTTAAAAATCTGAAACAATGGTTTTTCAATTTGGTCAATTAGCAAATGGTGAACAATTTTATGGGCAGGTAAACAACCAGACATGGGATGGATAGACGGTAGACAACCTTTAGTAACCTCCAGAGAAACACTAAACGATTGAAATCTTACACAAGTATATATTATGAAATGCTGAAATCGTCACAAATTAGAAGTCATAGCCTGATGACTAAATTCTTCCTAATAGAAGTACAATTCATAAAACTAACGAAAATCAAACTGTACAATAAGTTTCGTTTGAGGAAGCACACTACATGTGCAACCTTGTATTGCCGTCATTGTCAATATAGCCGTCATTGTCAGTCATTGTCATTAAAGCCGTCCTTGTCAGGATGTCCGTCATTGTCAGGCTGTCCGTCATTGTCAGTCTGTACATCTTTGTCAGTCTGTCCTTCATTGTCAGGCAACACAAGTTATAATGCGATACATTGTATTAAGGTAGTAAAACTGTAATGGGCAATATTCCTAACCCCTTTTAAAGTATTAATTTCATAAACTTCAAACCATATATGGCCTTATTGCAGATGTTTAGGGTGGCTTTCCATTCCAAAAATGTTTCCATGATTTTTTCTGTTTGACGACCCATAATTTGAATTTTCTTCAATCTTAAATTACCCATGGGGATAAATAAATTCAATTAACTCGTATTCGTATGTCCCCCAGTCTATACTTGGTGACATCTTGTTTTTACCCTGTCTGTTGGTTTGATGCTTTGTTGGTTTGCACAAACTTTAACATTTGGCCATAACGTTTGCAATATTAAACATAGGAACTTGATATTTGGCATGCATGTGTATCCCATGGAGCTGCACTTTTGAGTGGTGAAAGGTCAAGGTCATCCTTCACGGTCAAAGGTCAAATATATGGGTCAAAATCGCTTAAAAGGGGACATAGTGTTTCACCAACACATCACTTGTTTAGAATTGTTTTTAACAATTTTTGTTTATTTAGTACAGGATATGATAGTAGATGAAAAAATCATATAATACATTTAGGATCTGACATGAGTTGCCATATCATACCATTTTTTATTAATCGAGTTCACGAATTGTGTTAGTAAGCGAGCCTTTGGTTAGCATACTAGCAAATTTCCTGGAGGAATGTAATAAAATATGGTATGATATGACAACGAGTGTCATATCTTTTTTATCACATGCCTTTGAACTAAATAAAATACATCTTAATTGATTAAACAAATGCTGATAGATCCAAAAGTTGTTTACTATTGTGACGTCATTTCAGGTTGACGACGTCATTTCACCAAAATAAAGCCATGCGATTGGTTAGTGATTGTTTCTGTAGCCAACGCTTAAAAATATTGTATTATACATGTGTAATATAAAGAAAATACCTAATGTATGTATTATATTGAAAACGAGGTATAGCATGTGATAAAATACTATTTAGAGATGTCAATTATGAAAAAAATCTGATTTAATATGTAAGGTCCTTCAAAACAATAAATTCGACCCGTTTATGCAAAAATGACCCATACCAAATTATATATTTTTTTATAAGTTATATATAAGTTTCTTTAGAATGTGAGCATTTTTATTTTATTAGAGATATGTGATTAGCTGAAATCGGAGTAAAAAAGCAATTTGCCCGTGCATATTTTGAAAAATTGATTAAAATCTAATAGGACTATTAGAAATATTTTGAAAGAAATTCAAAACAACATAATGGCAAATGGTCAAAATATACAAAATAAACAGAGGCATAGCATTTACCAATTCAGTTAACACCTTTAATATTCTTACTCACTTAATAAATATATTGAATACTTATTTAGGGATGGCATTGGTAAGGTGGGGGTGGGGATGGAGGCATGAGTAGGTATAAACAGTGGAAAAAATTACAAAGTTGTATACTAAGTATTTTTCTCTGTTAATTATAAAATTACTCGATTGCACTTCTAATCACCACTACCTCACAAGCTTGTGTTCATAAAGTATCTTTGTTAATGTAAATATTTATGTTACTAAAAATAGAAAAAAAAAACTCACATACAATGGATACTACAATAACTTAAAAAGTACTAAGGGTGCTTTGATGAAATGTTATGCACATATAAAGGACATCATGTTTATTGTCATTGTCAGGCTGTGCTCTGTTCCAACTAGCTCTGGCAACTGAGCCCTGCCAACAAGCTCTGCCAACTGAGCTCTGCCAACTGTGCCCTTCCAACGAGCTCTGGCAAGTGAGTCATGCCAACGAGCTCTCTGCCAACTGAGCCCTGCTAACGAGCTCTTCCAACAAGCTCTGCCAACTGAGCCCTGCCAACTGAGCCCTGCCAACGAGCTCTGCCAACCGAGGACTGCCAACGAGCTCTGCCAATGAGCTCTGCCAACAGAGCCCTCTGCCAACTGGGCCCTGCTACCTGAGCCCTGCCAACTGAGCCCTGCGAACTGAGCATTGCAAACGAGCTCTGCCAACTGGGCTCTCTGCCAACTGCGCACTCTGCAAACTGAGCCCTTCCAACTGAGCCCTGCCAACTAAGCCTTTCCAACGAGCTCTGCCAACTTAGCTCTCTGCCAACTGAGCCCTGCCAACTTAGCTCTCTGCCAACTGAGCTCTGCCAACTTAGCTCTCTGCCAACTGAGCTGTACCGGTTTGCTCTACCGGTTCGCTCTACCAACAGTCCTGCCAACTGAGCTCTCTGCCAACTGAGCCCTGCCAATTGAGCTCTCTGTCAACTGAGCTCTCTGCCAACTGAGCGCGACCGGTTTTCTTTTCCGGTTTGCTCTACCAGTTTGCTCTACCAGTTTGCTCTACCAGTTTGCTCTACTGGTTAACTCTACCAACTGAGCTAGTGAAGCTTCTGCAGACTGATGCTCTACTAACTGAGCTATTGAGGCTTCTGTAGTTTTTGGTTCGAAACATTTATATATCATTAACATTCATATCTAATTAAGTTAACAATTAAAAACATGACAAGAACAGTATATGAACCCATACCTGAATTTCCCGAGCCTCTCAAATCAACTGCGTTAACCACTGTGCTATAGAGTCTTTTGATGTTGGCTGTTTGACACATTTATTTATCCTTTCAAAGGAAAAATAACAGTAAACAATCACGCGACCTTTTCTAAATTTAGATTCTATAATCTACAGAAGCAACATAATCTCAATTTAATACCAATTAAACCACAAGCCAAAGTGGTGCAAAGGATAGAACTGTTTGCTACAAAGCTAACGAACAGTTGCACACGAGTTCAAATATCAGTATACTCTTAGTTCCTTTACATTTTGTATTGCAATGATATATATTCATATATAATATCATATTAAATTAAATTACAAAAAAAGCTTGTTTACATTAATGAAATCACATTTATTGTCCAATCTTCTAGAAACTTCTATCATTTATTCATGCTTTTAGATCAATGACATATTGAAACATTACGATTTATTTGTGTGCATGTGCAATATAAAATGGAAATCACCTGTTCTGCAGCTCTACATAAAAACACATGTACATCTAAGTTCTGCATGTGTATGTTACCATCTATGTGACTGCCATTGTCAGTGTGTCATTGTCATGATATGTATGTTCATCATTATATGAGTGTCTGTCAGTATGTCTGTCATCGTCAGTCTGTCCATTAGTGTCAGTATGTCAGGAATTGTCAGTATGTCAGTCACTGTCAGTCAGTCCATCATTGTCAGGCTGTATGTCATTGTCAGTCTGTCCGTCATTGTCAGGTTGTGCGTCAATGTCAGGTTTAGCTGTCATCGTCAGTTTAGCCGTCATTATCAGTCATTGTCATTAAATCCATCATTGTAAGTCTCTCCATCATTTTTAGGCTGTGCATCATTGTCAGGCTGTCCGTCATTGTCAGGCTGTCCGTCATTGTCCGTACGCTCTACCAGTTTTCTCTACTGGTCACACTGACAATGATAATGATGTAAACAAACAGGATAATTCATGATGATAATGATTTTTAGAAAAATGCATAAGCAACTACAGTGTAGTGATCATCAAAAATATTGGCTATTAAATCGAATTGATTATTTGATAATGTAAGTGTAAAAATTTCATTGGAAATATAATATTAATTTTAAATTTACAAAATTAAGCTCGAAATTAATAAACTGATGAAAGTACATCTAGTTCTGGCCTCCATAAAATGTATAGTGTACATTGCTACAATGCAGACGGCTTAAAAAAGGGACATTACTTTGCAAGTACTTTTTAACAATCTCCTACGCAGTGGTCTCCCTTTTACTAGTAGTAAAAAAGTAGTTCCGAAAATTTGTTCTTGTCACTCGTGATAAGAACAATTGTTCTTTTCACTGCTGTTATTTCACTGCAGAAATGTCATATATGAGCATAAAGTATAAAAGAATATTTTGGAATGATTTGTCAAATGGATACATAAAATGGCCGAAGGCTTAAATATCTTCTTATAAGTATTTGAAATGACCCCGAGACATTTGATGACCTTGAATAACGATTGATGTGGGTATGGCTCAATACATATAGCTTCAATACCTTCTTTGAAATCTTGTAACGATATTTATAACTTAGCTCTTTTGTATGATTAATCTCTCAAATGGTTGGCTTCTGATCTAAGTATTTTGTTTTTTCATATGAATAATGGCTGCATGGCAAGAAGTTTGAAAGCATGTTGTATGATGCTTTTACTGGGTGTGTTGTCTATTCATAAAAAACCACAACATATTAATCAATACATGTCACCAGACCTACCCATTCATGTACTATGGACATGTTATATGGACATGTTTCTAGATGTAGAATATTGCAATTGCCTTTATGATAAATTTCATTGTCTGTTTTAATGGCATTTTCATTTAAATTTGACGACTATTTTCCTTATAATTATATCAGGCTCGAAGAGACATGGACTGCTGCACATGAAACTTGCAGAACCCGCAAAATCAGAGGTTAACTTGCATTTGAAGTAAACTGAATAATATATATCTTAATGTATTTAAATTTTGCTATGATCTAGTATTGATATAGGTTTTTATTTGAAATTGCTTCTTCATATAATTATACAATTAATTACAGTGGTTTAATTTTGAGATTTTACTAAATATGTATTTGTTTAATAGCTTATCTGCATATTATTTTTGTGAAATTATTTTGCAAGTTGAACTGTGTCATTATTGCATAAAGTGCTTGTTAAAATGAGCCTCGTTTTTGGAAAACTAAGCGAAAAAGTGTCATCCCTGATTAACCTGTGCAGTACACACAGTCTTATAGGGGACAACACCTTCCCCTTTTATTGTTTTTTTTCCTTTAAAGCAAGTATCTTAAAAATTGAAAATGCAGTGTATATGGAAAGCGGCGGCTCTGATAAGCCGTCCGCACAGGCTTATCTGAGATGAAACTTTACGCACATGCATTAAGCCCACTTTTCCCAAAACGCAGCTCAAATAATCAAGCCCATGTTTTGTGCGCTTGTGTTAGGTGTGCCAAATCCTGCAGTACCTGTGTGCCTTCCAACTGAGACGCAGGGTGGAGTCCATCATTGCCTTCTTACAAGACTGTGTGGGCATATGTTAGAACGTTAGTATTAACACCATATTTGTCATACAAACAAAAAAATCACCAATTTGCACCGATGATCAAGTTTGTTTTAGACATTTGTTTGGAATCAGATTTAAACTTCATTTGTACACATAGAGATAACAATAATTCACAAGTTTGGATAATTGTATTATTATTGTTTACGATAAGAATTTTCTGTGAATGTGCAGTACAGTGCTGGTAACAGTAATCTAACCATAAAAATAATTGACGAAATAAACAGGAGTATTACACCTAAATAATACTTTACCGATATCACATTTAGTACAGATATTGCATATAATTGCATTTATGTAAAAGTTTGAGATCATTAGTCCGGGTAATAGTAGCAAGTCTCAAGGATAATCACTGAAAATTTACTATTTTAATGAAATAAAAGTATTTCTTGTAGAAGGAATTCAATACATTTAATTTATTAAAAAATCAAACAGGTAAAGAATGATAATCAGAACTGTCATTACAATTATAAATGTGCTAGTTGGGTGTCTGTATAATTTACTCTGGTTTGCACACACATGGTGTTGGTCTTCCATCTTCAATATGATTCTTTTTATAATTTTCAGGCACTAGGACAGACAGCATCTTTCCAGTACAGGTAGGCTGGTCACAGTGTGTCTAGGATTCCAGCAACGTATTGAGACTCTGTGCATTGACATTATTTTGCTCATTGGTATTATAATGATGTGCTTGTAAAAAATAGTTCTGTACATAAGTTACAGTGAAAAATGCAACTGTTAATAGCATCTGTTTAAAAACAAGACAATTCTTGCTGTTCCCCCGCAAACAAAGTTACCGCGGGGTATTCTGGGATTTCCCTATCGGTCAGTCATTTGGACAGTCCGTTAGTTCGTGTGTTATGCTGCACATGCGTACCTTGTTCGCAAAAGGAAGACGCGTATTGATTTTGAGTTCTAACAACAAATTTACATGAGATGTTACATTAAATTTGTTTCCGCACGATATCGAAAGAATGCTTTGACCTACAATCATCCAGATTAATTGGTATGCTGGTTTCTAATGAGGAAAGGAAAATGCATATTGATTTTTATGTCAAAGGTCAATGTCACAGTAGCCTGTGATGTATTTGAAATGTTGTTATTCAAAATGGACTTTGGTGGCTTTCAATAAATAGCTATTATTTTTCCTTTTTGGGATTTCTAACTAATTTACATTCGGAGTACCTCCATTATTTTGGAACATGTTACAAAGTCTTTTTTTGACATTGTTACAATTACACAATTGGTCATGACCAAAATTGGTCATGTGTGAATTTTGACAATACAGATTTTCAAAGAATGGGAAATTAAAAAAAATATATATCAAGCATTCGAGTACATGAAATAAAAAGTCCAATGACCAGACTAATTTGCTAACAAGAAATATATTAATTAATGCATGATAATTTAAACTGTATAAAGTTTTAAGGTGTTTGCAGTGTAAAAAAAATAGGCAAGAAGCAACAAAATACTTTGTATTACTTGACGTAAACAAGTTTATACAATTGATACATGGACAAAAATAACAAGGCTTACACTATTGTGTATAAATAACTGTTCTAATCATTCCTTTTGCCAATAATTATGTAAATGACGAACATGGATAGAAAACAAGACATTGCGATTCAAATAAATTACCGTTTATTGAACTAAATTCCCAGTATATTTTAAAGCTGCTACAAGTACATGTAACTTAAACGTGTCCATAAAAAGAAAAGTTCTAAAACATAGCATATTGGAAGTCTGTCCCTCACTATGGCTTGCTTTCCTGGTTGTTCACTGCTGCAACTCATGTGACAATTAGGTTTTCATAAGGTGTTGTTTCCCTCCTTTGAATGACTTCTGAATTTTTATGTCCCCTTCTTCGAAGAAGAGGGGGTATGTTGTTTTTTGCCTGTCTGTCTGTCTGTCATTGTGTGTGTGTCCCAAAACCTTGTACATATTGAAGATAGCAACTTGATATTTGTCATGCATGTGTATGTGAAAGGTCAAGGTCACCCTTCAAGGTCAAAGGTCAAATATATGGGTCAAAATCGCTCAAAATGGGGCATAGTGTTTCTCAAACACATCACTTATTTTTTATTAAGCTTAAACCAAATTTTTTAGTTGTTTCTCATGCACTTTTTCTAAAAATAATCAGGAGAAAGGAAGATTTTTATTTAATCTAAGTATTTTGTAAATGTGTTTCTGCCATTTTTAAGAACTTAAAACTGATGTAATTAATTATCGTATATACGTTTATACAACTCTGCTTACAGATTTCTTTGGTTATGACAAAGAAATCCATGCATTTGCAATATTTTATATTAAGTAAATATCGATCTTAAAATCCGGATTTATTTACTTTAGGGTCAAGGAAAGATTTTTAAATTGTATTAATGTCATAACAATTTATTTGGGATTTAGGAAATTTTATGTAGGCCCTTAATGAGAGTATGCACGATTTTGTCAAATATTTATGAAATTATATAAAATGTATAAAAAAAAACTTATTATACATATATTTCAATATAAATTAAAATAAAAGTTAAGAAGCACATGTGTCGAAAGAAAAATGCGAAATAAGCCAGATATTTAAATATGAAATCAAAAATGTCTTCAAGTCGAATTCGCCAGCAAATATATCATGCATTTACAATGTGAATCTTTAGTTTTAGTGCAGATTCGTTCATACAACACAAAGACACAATTTTGTTTCATAACAAATACGAGTAAGTGTCGGCATCGGCTTTAACCAGCGCTAACTTGTCTTTGCTGCATTTAATAAAATTCGTCTTCAATGTATAATTTTTCTTGCCTTTTTTATGTTATTGTAACATATTTTTATCAAAATATTTCAATTTAACACATATAAAAATCGTGCATACTCACTTTAAAAAGGTAGCTGTGCATTATATTGTTTAGCCTATCAGACAAGGTACTTTTTAGGACAAGGCAAAAAAGATGTGGTTGAGGTGCTGCTGCTTATTTGTGTAAACACGGTGTTCTAAGTATCTTCTGTCATTTAAAACTAAAATCAAATTTCCTACAAATATGGACGTTGCACTGTCCGTGTTGGATGTTTTGTGTCGGTCCAACCAGATTTTTTTTTACGTTTTACAATACCTGGGAGGAATTGTCAGATTACTAGTCCCTATGACCAGAGATGTCTCCCATGTAACTCCCATGCTTCTCGGTGAAAGGTTAAGGTCACAATTCAAGGTAAACAATTTCTGCTTTGAAATTGTTTAATGCCTGGGGTGATTTTAATGTAACTTCGTATTTTATTCGTTAACCTGTGCCTGGTACAATTCTTATGCTCCAAGATATTCCCATGGTCAGGTCACAATACAAGATCAGGAATGTTCATGTCCTTTTTATGCCCCCCTTCTTAGAAAAGGGGGTATATTGCTTTGCTCATGTTGGTCTGTCTGTCTGTCGGTCTGTCTGGCGGTCCGTCCCCAGATGGTTTCCGGATGAGAAACGTTTAAGCTTAGGATCATGAAACTTCATAGAACATTGATCATGACTCGCAGATGACCCCTATTGATTTTGAGGTCACTAGGTTAAAGGTCAAGGTCACAGGTCAATTTTACAGTTACTGGAAATAGGAAAATGGTTTCCGGATGATAACTCAAGAACGCTTACGCCTGGGATCATGAAATTTCATAGGGACATTGGTCATGACCGGCAGATGACCCCTATTGATATTCAGGTCACTAGGTCAGGGGTCAAGGTCGCAGTGACCTTAAGCAGTAAAATGGTTGACTGGAAATAGGAAAATGATTTCCGGATGATAACTCAAGAACGCTTACGCCTGGAATCATGAAACTTCATAGGGACATTGGTCATGACCGGCAAATGACCCCTTTTCATTTTCAGGTCACTAGGTCAAAGGTCAAGGTCACGGTGACTCAACACAGTAAAATGGTTTCCGACCACCACCACCACCAACAACAACAACAACAACAACACCACTACCACAACCACCACCACCACCACCACAACCACAACCACCACCACCACCACCACCACCACCACAGCCACCACCACCACCACCACCACCACCACCACCGTTCAGTGACAAAAACGTATTCACACAATGGCTGCCACTTCAACTGACAGCCCATATGGGGGGCATGCATGTTTCACAAAAAGCCCTTGTTTAACTTCAAATTATAAAAAAATCCCTTTGAAACCCCTGGTTATACTTCAAATTTCGTAAGCATCCATGAACCACTTTCATTTGTCCTTGGCCTAACATAAATATAGTTATAACTTATAATATAAATGAGTCGTGCTCTGGGAAAACAGGGCTTAATCCATGTGTGTAAAGTTTTGTCCCAGATTAGCCTGTGCAGTCTTCACAGGTTAATCATGAACAACACTTTCTGCCTATACTGGCTTTTCGTTGTGAAGAAACTTTTATTTAAACCAAAAATTCCATAAAAAGCAGAAAGTGTTGTTCCAGAATAGCCTGGGCTTACTGCACAGGCTAATCTGGGACAAAATCTTATGCACATGCAGTAAGCCCGGTTTTACCAAAGTATGGCCCTAATACCTAAGGTTAATAGAAAATAAGTATAAAGAGACTCTGTGTTTGTTGTTTTTGAAAAAAATACAACATGGAGGTTGGAAAAATCATGTTCATGTTTTATTACTTTTATTTGTGTACAAAAAGTAGATTTTAACCAACACCAATTAATCACAATTTATTCTTTGCGAAAAATCTCATTATATTTCAGCCGCGCTTTGTGACTACGGGGCTTAATGCATGTGCGTAAAGTGTCGTCCTAGATTAGCCCGTGTGGACTGATTAATCTGGGACAACACTTTTTTCCTAGAGTGGATTTTCGTTTAGAAGGGACTTCCACACACACACACAAAAATCCAAAGTGGGAAGTGTTGTCCGTGATTGCAGACTGCACAAGCTAATCTGGGAGACACTTTACGGACATGCATTTAACCCCGTTTTCACAGAGCAGGGCTCATTTTTTCAATATGCTGGATCATAATAGCACATTTTTAGTATGAATCCTAGTGGAAGCTTCATGAAAATGTGTTCTCTTTGTGATTTATAATGAAATACTCGTAAAAAAAATATCTTAATATATTGCCATGCCTTAAAAGCGTATTGCATTACACTATTGAAAACACCTATTGCAATAAAAGATAATGAATTGTGAAAATTTTTACCTTTCCTATGTCAGCTATGTTCTCATTGATTAAAATTTATCATTTATTATATACCTATTAATAATTTATTTCGCCCAATCATCTGTCATCAGTCGCACCACGTGACCGTCTAATTTTTCACCATATTGGACGAGCATCCAATATATTCCATATTGGATGTTCCAAGATTAAACAATCCTTATCAAGACTACTCCGAAAGTATTATGTATAAAAAAAACTAAATCTATTTCAAAAGAGCGGTTTAATATTAAACACATTTAAAAAATGCTTAAAATAACTTTCTTTATCACCTTTTTAGGGTAGAAACAAAAACAATGTTTACAAATAACGTTGCTCAGTCATACAATAATATGAGCACTGTTGTGCGGACTTATGGAGAAATGGAAAAAAACTCAACCAAATATATCATCTAATTGTATACAGCGCTAAACAATAACCATTCGGTATTGTACAAATTAGGATTAAATAGCCTAATAATATATATTGTAATTAATTACAAAAGAAAGATAAAAAATAATGTAAATGAGCAGAACATTAGGGATTTAGTTAAAGTGGAAAGGCAGTGAGGGGGGCCTCTTCAATTTTTATGCCCCACTCTTTTAACACATGTCTTATCCTTGTTTTTTCATTAGTCAATATTCTCATAAATACAGACAAACCCCAACTTCTTTGTATTAGCTATTGATGAGTAAAGAAATTAACATACAGAATTACCTGAAAGTAACATCAAGTCATTTATATTAGAAAGAACATACCACATGGAATATATTCTCCATGATTGAATATAGGTTCTTTAGTGAAAACAGCACATTTATTCACAATTTTACCAGCCAATGATGTTCCAAGAAAGAGTTAACCCTGCCCCTTTTCAGGCCCTCTATTACTTTTCAGGACCACTCCTGATTTGTTATGTCTCGCCAAAGCCCAAAACAGGTAATATATTAAAAATAAACATTGCATCAACTTTCCAACATGGTTTCATAATGATTTTTCATCAATTATAAAAACTATATTATTGTAATGCTTATATTAATTGACACAAGGAATTAATGACAGTGTTTTTGTTTTTCAAATATACATTGTGTATTGATTTATGAACTGTTTAAATATAGAATATTATGCTAGTATGGTGTTCTGAGAACTGTAGTAGAGTCATTTGCCTGAGTAATACTATCAAGTGCGTGATGATTCGTAACATTTGATCATATTTTACAAGTATTTTATAAAATGACAAAAAGAAATGATGCTTAATAGCTATTTTGAAGACTTCGCCATATTATTGCATATTCAAATAAATTTAGCCGACATGTCTACCGTACTTTGGGTCTTACAGATTCTTCCACAAATGTAACTCGTATTTAAATTGTCTGCAATCTAATAAATCTTGGATATTGAAATAAATTAAAATAGTTTCGAGTGAGCAGAAAAACACAAGAATTAAACATTATTTTGAATAAAAACATAATCATTACCAAAAAATTCTAGTCAGAATATTACAATTAGAAAACCCACAATTCCCTCTATGGGGACAGTGTGGTGACTTAATGTGCTCAAGTACTGATATGGATATATTTTTTAGTACAGATTAGCACAAAAAATAGTCACAAATTTGTCACAATTGGAAATTAAAAGCCAAAATCTTGAACTGGTATTAACGGTCAATATTCATATAATTTAGTTCAATACACTATGTTATATTAATGCAAACAAATTCTTTGACATTCTATGTTTGCCCGTGAATTCAACACTATGTTTTCAGTCAGGTCCTAAATAATTGATACCAACATTTCCAAGTATTTCCTATGTTTATTTTGAAATCTTGGCTAAACAAAGTATTATAATAATCATTATTGATTATATTGTTTATAATTAAAAACTATTATATTCCAATGTGAATGTTTCTAAAAGTAAAAGCTTCAAGAAAAGTTAAACTTAAGGGCACCAATTCAAATGGAAAAGTGGCTTTACAAGTTGGTGTCAATTGTCAGGTCGGGATTTTCAGTTCTTAAATAATAAAGCAAGCTTCCTATCACAAAGAAAAACATTTGCTATATTCGTAATGCCCAAAAGCAACCAATTAATTTTATCATTAAAAGCAATTAAATTTTGAGTAAATGTCTATTCAATGCAGGGGACATATATGGCAAATTACTACGCATCTCAAACCTAGAACCTGTTGTTTCTGTAACGTGTATGTGGGTTAAGGTTTGGATATTATTTCGTCTAACTAGCTTAATGATTTGCATTTAATAAATTGGTTGGTTTCGGAACCGTTTATTAATTTTAACAAAATGTTATTTAACTCTTTGACAATGAGAATGACATAATATAAGCTATGACGTCTGCTCCACTCTTATAGACCTTGAGCCACTGTGCTGAAGAACACCGCTTTGGGTCGGATAAACGAGACCTCAAAACAATACCTAGGTCATGTAGATACAACTCTTAGTCTGCATTATGAGCTCATATCCTAGTTATGGAACTTGAAAAGTGTCTTGGACTGTTTGTAAGAATGAATGTGGCATATATATTACTAACTATAAGCGATCCGAGCTATTGAGGATGAACAGTAACTTTGTGCTCAAAGTTTTGTTCATGAAGAAATTTTAAGTACTTTTTAAAGCCCAATTAATACTAAAAATATTTCGTAAATAAAGTTTATTTTTCAAAAATTAAACCTCTGCCAAAACCAGAAATCTAAGGACGCTATATTTATAAACACAAAGAAACAATATACCCAAGAGATAAATAAACAAAAGGCAGTAAAAACGGTGTTGAGATAAAAAAAATTGCCACATTTCTTCTTGGCGTCTGAACTTCATGTACAGGACACGATTACGCAATTTTGAAGTTCCATTTTTGATAATGAATGCAATGATGTTAAATGAAAGATATTTTACTGTGTATAATGATATGATAACAACACAAAATCCAGATTTTTGTGTAATTTTATTTTTGAGTATAAGGAACGTAAAAATAAAACACAACATAATAAGTTCTAACAGCATCAATAAGAACAGCAACAGCAAGTTAATTTTTAGCATCTCATTTAGCGATAGCGGTATTATTAGATGTAGTGTTAATGTTAGTATTAAGTAGTGATAGTAGCATAACCAGCTGCATTAGCAGCTGCAATAGTAGCAACATTGATAGAAGCAACAGAACGAGCTCCAGCATTAAAAGTGTTTGTAGCTCCTTCAGTAGTTGTATGTATCAACAACAGCAGCAGTAGCAGCGGCAACATTGATAGTTGTTATCTGTAGATGTATCATGAAGTTACATAAGCAAAATAGTTTCAATGCCTGCGCTTTGTAATTTTGGCAATTTTATTTTTATTCGATCAATTATTCCGATATTTTAATTTTTTAATTAAATATTGCATACTTATTTTTATTTATTTTTTTTCGACAAACAAGGCTGGCCAGACCAGAGGCACTGTGAACCCTATACTAAACTACACCTCTCCCAAGTCTCCCCACACACTCACAGTAACTACTAGTACCATCTGGTCTCCTTGTATAGCCGACCTAACTTTTTTTTAAATTTATTTATTATATTTATTTTATTTCTACCATTATTAAAGTTGTTATCGACAGTTGCATCTGCAGTAGAAGTAAGCACATCGTTTGCATTTACAGTTACCGCAACAGTATCAGCAGCAGCAGTAGTTTCAGCAGCAGTAGTTGTAGTAGTAACAGAAAAATCAGCACTTTGGTCAGCAGCACCAGTGGTAATGCAACAGGGGCAGCAGCAGCGAAGATATAATTGAGTAGAATAATACATAAATAGAATAGAAAGAAAGTAGCCGAAGAACAAGCTGTTACTTTTGTTATTGATGCTATAGTTGTAGCACTATGCTGTTGATTGTTGTGATGTTGCTTTAGTTCAGTTTTGGATGCTGATGTGTATTTCACTAATATGTGTCATCACGTAAAAAAGGAACAATTTTGACATGTTATCATTCTGTTTTTGCTATGTGCATTTACTATTTACTTAAATGTATTTGGTGTGTATATAATTAATAAAGAATGCAATCAATTAAGCCGAGTACATCTTACATGCTACAATTAACACTTGGCATTCATGATTATAACAGCTGTAAATTGCACATAAAAAGTACCAAAAAAATGTATTATATGTTCATATATTAATATGCTAAGCTGTTATGTGTAACACACTGAAATATTTCACATAAGTACAGCCTTTCATAAGTGCCTCTTTTGTATGTTCAAAAGAACCATTTGAATTCCACTGTAACAAGCAAAGTCGTAGAATTGATACCCCCCGCCAATTTAGCGCTTTGTCACAGAAAAAAAGCATTTTTTCAAGATACAAAGGGCCATAACTCCGTTATTAATAGATGGTGTACAATGCTATTTGGCGTGCATTATCCTCTTATCCATATATATACTCATACCAAGTTTCAATGAAATCCGCCAAAGCACTTCCAAGATATGGCTCCGGACACAAAAGTGCCGGACGGACGGCCAGACGGCCAGGCGGACGGCGGGACGGACGGACATCGCCAAAACAATATCCCTCCGCCTTTGGCGGGGGATAATAAAAATAATCGGGTAGTTAAATTCGTAGGTGCAAAATGTCTTACGCATGTTTTTAATGTTAATTCCACGTAGTATAGACAATGTTAATCATGTAATGCACTGTTTCAACGTATCCATTATTTGTAGTTCAGGTTTCCAGTGCGCCAGAACTGTTAATTTTCCTTATGCTTCGGTAATTTGCAGTGTAGCTCCTTGTTGCTGGTGGCGATCTCGCTGAGCAGCGTCGTAAACTTGTTGTGCTACTCCGTGCAGTGCGGGAGGATTGAGTTTTGCCGGTGAGAGCAATCTAGCAGCACAAACTGGATGTTCAGGATCGTCTCCTGGATCTGTGGGATTAGAGTGAATTGTCAACAATATTTTGTGTTTATTTATTAGAATTTGCGGCATTCTCTGAAAACGGGGATTAATGTTTGTGCATTAAGTGTCGTCCCTTATTACACTTTGCAGTCCACACAGGCATTACACTTTCGACCTAAACTAGATTTTTGTTTAAGAGATGATTCTTTTAAACGACTGGGGTTATCTGGGAACTGTTTTCCTGTGGGCAGCTCAAGTATTTTTTAACACTTTGGCTCCTTAGCATTTTAAATGGTAACAAGAGCTGTGTTTGTCAGAAACACAATGACCCCTACCGCGCTTTTTTATTATTAACTTTGACCTTGAAGGATGACCTTGACCTTTCACCACTCAAAATGTACAGATACACATGCATGCCAAATATCAAGTTGCTATCTTCAATATTCCAAAAGTTATGACCAAACTTTAAACAAGGTTAAAGTTTTGGGACAGATTGACCGACAGACAGGCCAAAAACAATATACCCCCTCTTCTTCAAAGAAGGGGGCATTAAAATGTAATGGTTCTGTACACCCTATGATATATAATACATAATCAACATTACATGTTATTTGGGCTAATAGAAATTCCATTATGTGTGCAGGCAGGCTAGTGAAAATGTCCCTGTTGCTAAAATTACATAATGGATCATAAACATTATCGCTTCTAAACAAAAATCACTTGTTCACAGATTTTTGCATGTTTTGAAGTTTGTCATTAAATGCTTTAAATTGATAAATGTAAACAGTGGAACTAAAGAGCTCCTGTATAAAACAGTAAAAAGTCCCTTTAAAGGAAGTCTCTTCTAAACAAAAATCCAGTTTAGACGGAGAGTGTTGCTCCTTATTAGCCTGTGCAGACTGCTATACGGATGTTCTGGTTTTATGCTGGCTGCATTTATTTCATTATGCCTCCGAGCAAGAAATATCACTAATTATTGGCCAAAAAATGACGATTCATCGCAGTACGCCTTTATGTATAAACAAGAGATATTAACAGTAATAAATATCCACACAAAAAACACACTGACACAGATCAATTCTTTTTTCAACTTTTCGGAAAAGGGCAGGTCCCTTCGGACAGAGAATTTTATGAAAACAAACGTTGCATTTTTTTTCCATATAAGCAGGGTTACATGTTTTTATTTTAATTTGTTATAAATCATACATGAAAAGCTTTGCTATAACTTCTTAAATATCGCCTCATACCATCATGCTCCGCTCAATGCGGTGCTTCAGCTGACGCGCCCAAAGTGCCTGTCCCGCAAACTTCACGTGAGAGGGGGACTGTGGTATGGATTTCTGTGTGAGCTCCTTTACTGTGTTCCGTTCCTCGTTGAACATCGAATATACGCCCACTGTCTTCTTGTCAATCGTACACTTGATCGCCTGCAAATAGATTGGCAGATGCAATAAAATGTTAAACCATCAGAGAAACAGTAGATATATTTGTTTCGATTGAAGAGTTTCAAAGTGTTTAAAATACCAAGATAACTATGTCTCTCTGATTGTCTAAGGCTGTTTTTACAAGAATTTACAAAAACAAAGTGAGCATACAACCATATGAGTCTGGCTCTGGGAAAAAGAGCTTAATGCAATTGTGTCAAAAGTCTGCACAGGTTAATCAGGGAAAAGACTTCCCCTTTTATGGATTATGTTGTTAAAAGGATGTGTCTTCTTAGCAAACATGTAGACGAGACACAAACTGTCGTCCCTGATTAGCTTGTACATTAAGCTCAATTCTCCATATATCTCTCTACATACCTCTCTACCGGAGAGATGAATGAAGATATCAAGCAGCTCCACTCCATCCTCCAGAGTCGTGATCGTCTCGAAGGCAGAGGTGATCACGCTCTGCATCATCAAGGACCTTCAATCCAGCACGGAACCTGATATAACACGTACATGTGGGTAAAAAATATGTTGAAAACTATTGACAAGGTCTATCATCATCATACATATACATCCCCAAGACAACCGACTACAGTCACTAGAACGCAGCACACTGCCATTACAGCGCAGACTACTGCCCTAAGACTGCACACTAGAACCAAAAGACTACCGACTTTAGCCACAAGACTAACGACTACAGTCACTAGAACGCAGCCCACTGCCATTACAGCGCAGACTACTGCCCTAACACTGAACACTAGAACCACATGACTACCGACTTTAGCCACAAGACTACCGACTACAGTCACTAGAACGCAGCCCACTGCCATTACAGCGTAGATTACTGCCCTAAGACTGCACACTAGAACCACAAGACTACCGACTTTAGCCACAAGACTACCGACTACAGTCACTCGAACGCAGCCCACTGCCATTACAGCGCAGATTACTGCCCTAAGACTGCACACTAGAACCACAAGACAACCGACTTTAGCCACAAGACTACCGACTACAGTCTCTAGAACGCAGCCCACTGCCATTACAGCGCAGACTACTGCCCTAAGACTGCACACTAGAACCACAAGACTACCGACTTTAGCCACAAGACTACCGACAACAGTCCCTAGAACGCAGCCCACTGCCATTACAGCGCAGACTACTGCCCTAAGACTGCACACTAGAACCACAAGACTACCGACTCTGGCCACAAGACTACCGACTACAGTCACTAGAACGCAGCCCACTGCCATTACAGCGCAGACTACTGTCCTAAGACTGCACACTAGAACCACAAGACTACCGACTTTAGCCACAAGACTACCGACTACAGTCACTAGAACGCAGCCAACTGCCATTACAGCGCAGACTACTGCCCTAAGACTGCACACTAGAACCACAAGACTACCGACTTTAGCCACAAGACTACCGACTACAGTCACTAGAACGCAGCCCACTGCCATTACAGCGCAGACTACTGCCATAAGACTGCACACTAGAACCACAAGACTACCGACTTTAGCCACAAGACTACCGACTACAGTCACTAGAACGCAGCCCACTGCCATTACAGCGCAGACTACTGCCCTAAGACTGCACACTAGAACAACAAGACCACCGACTACAGTCACTAGAACGCAGCCCACTGCCATTACAGCGCAGACTACTGCCCTAAGACTGCACACTAGAACCACAAGACTACCGACTTTAGCCACAAGACTACCGACTACAGTCACTAGAACGCAGCCCACTGCCATTACAGCGCAGACTACTGCCTAAGACTGCACACTAAAACCACAAGACTTCCGACTTTAGTCACAAAACTACCGACTACAGTCACTAGAACGCAGCCCACTGCCATTACAGCGCAGACTACTGCCCTAAGACTGCACACTAAAACCACAAGACTTCCGACATTAGTCAAAAAACTACCGACTACAGTCACTAGAACGCAGCCCACTGCAATTACAGCGCAGACTCCTGCCCTAAGACTGCACACTAGAACCACAAGACTACCGACTACAGTCACAAGAACGCAGCCCACTGCCATTACAGCGCAGACTACTGCCCTAATACTGCACACTAGAACCACAAGACTACCGACTTTAGCCACAAGACTACCGACTACAATCACTAGAACGCAGCCCACTGCCATTACAGCGCAGACTACTGCCCTAAGACTGCACACTAGAACCACAAGACTACCGACTTTAGCCACAAGACTACCGACCACAGTCACTAGAACGCAGCCCACTGCCATTACAGCGCAGACTACTGCCCTAAGACTGCACACTAGAACCACAAGACCACCGACTACAGTCACTAGAACGCAGCCCACTGCCATTACAGCGCAGACTACTGCCCTAAGACTGCACACTAGAACCACAAGACTACCGACTTTAGCCACAAGACTACCGACTACAGTCACTAGAACGCAGCCCACTGCCATTACAGCGCAGACTACTGCCCTAAGACTGAACACTAGAACCACATGACTACCGACTTTAGCCACAAGACTACCGACTACAGTCACTAGAACGCAGCCCACTGCCATTACAGCGTAGACTACTGCCCTAAGACTGCACACTAGAACCACAAGACTACCGACTTTAGCCACAAGACTACCGACTACAGTCACTCGAACGCAGCCCACTGCCATTACAGCGCAGACTACTGCCCTAAGACTGCACACTAGAACCACAAGACTACCGACTTTAGCCACAAGACTACCGACTACAGTCACTAGAACGCAGCCCACTGCCATTACAGCGCAGACTACTGTCCTAAGACTGCACACTAGAACCACAAGACTACCGACTTTAGCCACAAGACTACCGACTACAGTCACTAGAACGCAGCCCACTGCCATTACAGCGCAGACTACTGCCCAAAGACTGCACACTAGAACCACAAGACTACCGACTTTAGCCACAAGACTACCGACTACAGTCACTAGAACGCAGCCCACTGCCATTACAGCGCAGACTACTGCCATAAGACTGCACACTAGAACCACAAGACTACCGACTTTAGCCACAAGACTACCGACTACAGTCACTAGAACGCAGCCCACTGCCATTACAGCGCAGACAACTGTCCTAAGACTGCACACAAGAACCACAAGACTACCGACTTAAGCCACAAGACTACCGACTACAGTCACTAGAACGCAGCCCACTGCCATTACAGCGCAGACTACTGCCCTAAGACTGCACACTAAAACCACAAGACTTTCGACTTTGGTCACAAAACTACCGACTACAGTCACTAGAACGCAGCCCAATGCCATTACAGCGCAGACTACTGCCCTAAGACTGCACACTAGAACCACAAGACTACCGACTACAGTCACTAAAACGCAGCCCACTGCCATTACAGCGCAGACTACAGCCCTTAGACTGCACACTAGAACCACAAGACTACCGACTACAGTCACTAAAACGCAGCCAAATGCCATTACAGCGCAGACTACTGCCCTAAGACTGCACACTAGAACCACAAGACTACCGAGTTTAGCCACAAGACTACCGACTACAGTCACTAGAACGCAGCCCACTGCCATTACAGCGCAGACTACTGCCCTAAGACTGCACACTAGAACCACAAGACTACCGACTTAAGCCACAAGACTACCGACTACAGTCACTAGAACGCAGCCCACTGCCATTACAGCCAGACTACTGCCCTAAGACTGCACACTAGAACCACAAGACTACCGACTTTAGCCAAAAGACTACCGACCACAGTCACTAGAACGCAGCCCACTGCCATTACAGCGCAGACTACTGCCCTAAGACTGCACACTAGAACAACAAGACCACCGACTACAGTCACTACAACGCAGCCCACTGCCATTACAGCGCAGACTACTGCCCTAAGACTGCACACTAGAAACACAAGACTACCGACTTTAGCCACAAGACTACCAACTACAGTCACTAGAACGCAGCCCACTGCCATTACAGCGCAGACTACTGCCCTAAGACTGCACACTTAAACCACAAGACTTCCGACTTTAGTCACAAAACTACCGACTACAGTCATTAGAACGCAGCCCACTGCCATTACAGCGCAGACTACTGCCCTAAGACTGCACACTAAAACCAAAAGACTTCCGACATTAGTCACAAAACTACCGACTACAGTCACTAGAACGCAGCCCACTGCCATTACAGTGCAGACTACTGCACTAAGACTGCACACTAGAACACCAAGACTACAGACTACAGTCACTAGAACGCAGCCCACTGCCATTACAGCGCAGACTACTGCCCTAAGACTGAACACTAGAACCACAAGACTACCGACTTTAGCCACAAGACTACCGACTACAGTCACTAGAACGCAGCCCACTGCCATTACAGCGCAGACTACTGCCCTAAGACTGCACACTAAAACCACAAGACTTCCGACTTTAGTCACAAAACTACCGACTACAGTCACTAGCACGCAGCCCACTGCCATTACAGCGCAGACTACTGCCCTAAGACTGCACACTAAAACCACAAGACTTCCGACATTAGTCAAAAAACTACCGACTACAGTCACTAGAACGCAGCCCACTGCAATTACAGCGCAGACTACTGCCCTAAGACTGCACACTAGAACCACAAGACTACAGACTACAGTCACTAGAACGCAGCCCACTGCCATTACAGCACAGACTACAGCCCTAAGACTGCACACTAGAACCACAAGACTACCGACTACAGTCACTAGAACGCAGCCCACTGCCATTACAGCGCAGACTACTGCCCTAAGACTGCACACTAGAACCACAAGACTACCGACTTTAGCCACAAGACTACCGACTACAGTCACTAGAACGCAGCCCACTGCCATTACAGCGCAGACTACTGCCCTAAGACTGCACACTAGAACCACAAGACTACCGACTTTAGCCTCAAGACTACCGACCACAGTCACTAGAACGCAGCCCACTGCCATTACAGCGCAGACTACTGCCCTAAGACTGCACACTAGAACCACAAGACCACCGACTACAGTCACTAGAACGCAGCCCACTGCCATTACAGCGCAGACTACTGCCCTAAGACTGCACACTAGAACCACAAGACTACCGACATTAGCCACAAGACTACCGACTACAGTCACTAGAACGCAACCCACTGCCATTTCAGCGCAGACTACTTCCCTAAGACTGAACACTAGAACCACATGACTACCGACTTTAGCCACAAGACTACCGACTACAGTCACTAGAACGCAGCCCACTGCCATTACAGCGTAGACTACTGCCCTAAGACTGCACACTAGAACCACAAGACTACCGACCTTAGCCACAAGACTACCGACTACAGTCACTCGAACGCAGCCCACTGCCATTACAGCGCAGACTACTGCCCTAAGACTGCACACTAGAACCACAAGACTACCGACTTTAGCCACAAGACTACCGACTACAGTCACTAGAACGCAGCCCACTGCCATTACAGCGCAGACTACTGTCTAAAGACTGCACACTAGAACCACAAGACTACCGACTTTAGCCACAAGACTACCGACTACAGTCACTAGAACGCAGCCCATTGCCATTACAGCGCAGACTACTGCCCAAAGACTGCACACTAGAACCACAAGACTACCGACTTTAGCCACAAGACTACCGACTACAGTCACTAGAACGCAGCCCACTGCCATTACAGCGCAGACTACTGCCATAAGACTGCACACTAGAACCACAAGACTTCCGACTTTAGCCACAAGACTACCGACTACAGTCACTAGAACGCAGCCCACTGCCATTACAGCGCAGACTACTGTCATAAGACTGCACACTAGAACCACAAGACTACCGACTTTAGCCACAAGACTACCGACTACAGTCACTAGAACGCAGCCCACTGCCATTACAGCGCAGACTACTGCCCTAAGACTGCACACTAAAACCACAAGACTTCCGACTTTGGTCACAAAACTACCGACTACAGTCACTAGAACGCAGCCCAATGCCATTACAGCGCAGACTACTGCCCTTAGACTGCACACTAGAACCACAAGACTACCGACTACAGTCACTAAAACGCAGCCCACTGCCATTACAGCGCAGACTACAGCCCTAAGACTGCACACTAGAACCACAAGACTACCGACTACAGTCACTAAAACGCAGCCCACTGCCATTACAGCGCAGACTACTGCCCTAAGACTGCACACTAGAACCACAAGACTACCGAGTTTAGCCACAAGACTACCGACTACAGTCACTAGAACGCAGCCCACTGCCATTACAGCGCAGACTACTGCCCTAAGACTGCACACTAGAACCACAAGACTACCGACTTAAGCCACAAGACTACCGACTACAGTCACTAGAACGCAGCCCACTGCCATTACAGCGCAGACTACTGCCCTAAGACTGCACACTAGAACCACAAGACTACCGACTTTAGCCAAAAGACTACCGACCACAGTCACTAGAACGCAGCCCACTGCCATTACAGCGCAGACTACTGCCCTAAGACTGCACACTAGAACAACAAGACCACCGACTACAGTCACTACAACGCAGCCCACTGCCATTACAGCGCAGACTACTGCCCTAAGACTGCACACTAGAAACACAAGACTACCGACTTTAGCCACAAGACTACCAACTACAGTCACTAGAACGCAGCCCACTGCCATTACAGCGCAGACTACTGCCCTAAGACTGCACACTAAAACCACAAGACTTCCGACTTTAGTCACAAAACTACCGACTACAGTCACTAGAACGCAGCCCACTGCCATTACAGCGCAGACTACTGCCCTAAGACTGCACACTAAAACCAAAAGACTTCCGACATTAGTCACAAAACTACCGACTACAGTCACTAGAACGCAGCCCACTGCCATTACAGCGCAGACTACTGCACTAAGACTGCACACTAGAACCACAAGACTACAGACTACAGTCACTAGAACGCAGCCCACTGCCATTACAGCGCAGACTACTGCCCTAAGACTGAACACTAGAACCACAAGACTACCGACTTTAGCCACAAGACTACAGACTACAGTCACTAGAACGCAGCCCACTGCCATTACAGCGCAGACTACTGCCCTAAGACTGCACACTAGAACCACAAGACCACCGACTACAGTCACTAGAACGCAGCCCACTGCCATTACAGCGCAGACAACTGCCCTAAGACTGCACACTAGAACCACAAGACTACCGACTTTAGCCACAAGACTACCGACTACAGTCACTAGAACGCAGCCCACTGCCATTACAGCGCAGACTACTGCCCTAAGACTGCACACTAGAACCACAAGACTACCGACTTTAGCCACAAGACTGCCGACTACAGTCACTAGAACGCAGCCCACAGCCATTACAGCGCAGACTACTGCCCTAAGACTGCACACTAGAACCACAAGACTACCGACTTTAGCCACACGACTACCGACTATAGTCACGAAAACGCAGCCCACTGCCATTACAGCGCAGACTACTGCCCTAAGACTGCACACTAGAACCACAAGACTACCGACTTTAGCCACAAGACTACCGACTACAGTCACTAGAACGCAGCCCACTGCCATTCCAGCGCAGACTACTGCCCTAAGACTGCACACTAGAACCACAAGACTACCGACTTTAGCCACAAGACTACCGACTACAGTCACTAGAACGCAGCCCACTGCCATTACAGCGCAGACTACTGCCCTAAGACTGCACACTAGAACCACAAGACTACCGACTTTAGCCACAAGACTACCGACTACAGTCACTAGAACGCAGCCCACTGCCATTACAGCGCAGACTACTGCACTAAGACTGCACACTAGAACCACAAGACTACCGACTTTAGTCACAAAACTACCGACTACAGTCACTACAACGCAGCCCACTGCAATTACAGCGCAGACTACTGCCCTAAGACTGAACACTAGAACCACATGACTACCGACTTTAGCCACAAGACTACCGACTACAGTCACTAGAACGCAGCCCACTGCCATTACAGCGTAGACTACTGCCCTAAGACTGCACACTAGAACCACAAGACTACCGACTTTAGCCACAAGACTACCGACTACAGTCACTCGAACGCAGCCCACTGCCATTACAGCGCAGACTACTGCCCTAAGACTGCACACTAGAACCACAAGACTACCGACTTTAGCCACAAGACTACCGACTACAGTCACTAGAACGCAGCCCACTGCCATTACAGCGCAGACTACTGTCCTAAGACTGCACACTAGAACCACAAGACTACCGACTTTAGCCACAAGACTACCGACTACAGTCACTAGAACGCAGCCCACTGCCATTACAGCGCAGACTACTGCCCTAAGACTGCACACTAGAACCACAAGACTACCGACTTTAGCCACAAGACTACCGACCACAGTCACCAGAACGCAGCCCACTGCCATTACAGCGCAGACTACTGCCCTAAGACTGCACACTAGAACCACAAGACCACCGACTACAGTCACTAGAACGCAGCCCACTGCCATTACAGCGCAGACTACTGCCCTAATACTGCACACTAGAACCACAAGACTACCGACTTTAGCCACAAGACTACCGACTACAGTCACTAGAACGCAGCCCACTGCCATTACAGCGAAGACTACTGCCCTAAGACTGAACACTAGAACCACATGACTACCGACTTTAGCCACAAGACTACCGACTACAGTCACTAGAACGCAGCCCACTGCCATTACAGCGTAGACTACTGCCCTAAGACTGCACACTAGAACCACAAGACTACCGACTTTAGCCACAAGACTACCGACTACAGTCACTCGAACGCAGCCCACTGCCATTACAGCGCAGACTACTGCCCTAAGACTGCACACTAGAACCACAAGACTACCGACTTTAGCCACAAGACTACCGACTACAGTCACTAGAACGCAGCCCACTGCCATTACAGCGCAGACTACTGTCCTAAGACTGCACACTAGAACCACAAGACTACCGACTTTAGCCACAAGACTACCGACTACAGTCACTAGAACGCAGCCCACTGCCATTACAGCGCAGACTACTGCCCAAAGACTGCACACAAGAACCACAAGACTACCGACTTTAGCCACAAGACTACCGACTACAGTCACTAGAACGCAGCCCACTGCCATTACAGCGCAGACTACTGCCATAAGACTGCACACTAGAACCACAAGACTACCGACTTTAGCCACAAGACTACCGACTACAGTCACTAGAACGCAGCCCACTGCCATTACAGCGCAGACTACTGTCCTAAGACTGCACACTAGAACCACAAGACTACCGACTTAAGCCACAAGACTACCGACTACAGTCACTAGAACGCAGCCCACTGCCATTACAGCGCAGACTACTGCCCTAAGACTGCACACTAAAACCACAAGACTTCCGACTTTGGTCACAAAACTACCGACTACAGTCACTAGAACGCAGCCCAATGCCATTACAGCGCAGACTACTGCCCTAAGACTGCACACTAGAACCACAAGACTACCGACTACAGTCACTAAAACGCAGCCCACTGCCATTACAGCGCAGACTACAGCCCTAAGACTGCACACTAGAACCACAAGACTACCGACTACAGTCACTAAAACGCAGCCAAATGCCATTACAGCGCAGACTACTGCCCTAAGACTGCACACTAGAACCACAAGACTACCGAGTTTAGCCACAAGACTACCGACTACAGTCACTAGAACGCAGCCCACTGCCATTACAGCGCAGACAACTGCCCTAAGACTGCACACTAGAACCACAAGACTACCGACTTAAGCCACAAGACTACCGACTACAGTCACTAGAACGCAGCCCACTGCCATTACAGCCAGACTACTGCCCTAAGACTGCACACTAGAACCACAAGACTACCGACTTTAGCCAAAAGACTACCGACCACAGTCACTAGAACGCAGCCCACTGCCATTACAGCGCAGACTACTGCCCTAAGACTGCACACTAGAACAACAAGACCACCGACTACAGTCACTACAACGCAGCCCACTGCCATTACAGCGCAGACTACTGCCCTAAGACTGCACACTAGAAACACAAGACTACCGACTATAGCCACAAGACTACCAACTACAGTCACTAGAACGCAGCCCACTGCCATTACAGCGCAGACTACTGCCCTAAGACTGCACACTTAAACCACAAGACTTCCGACTTTAGTCACAAAACTACCGACTACAGTCATTAGAACGCAGCCCACTGCCATTACAGCGCAGACTACTGCCCTAAGACTGCACACTAAAACCAAAAGACTTCCGACATTAGTCACAAAACTACCGACTACAGTCACTAGAACGCAGCCCACTGCCATTACAGTGCAGACTACTGCACTAAGACTGCACACTAGAACACCAAGACTACAGACTACAGTCACTAGAACGCAGCCCACTGCCATTACAGCGCAGACTACTGCCCTAAGACTGAACACTAGAGCCACAAGACTACCGACTTTAGCCACAAGACTACCGACTACAGTCACTAGAACGCAGCCCACTGCCATTACAGCGCAGACTACTGCCCAAAGACTGCACACTAGAACCAAAAGACTACCGACTTTAGCCACAAGACTACCGACTACAGTCACTAGAACGCAGCCCACTGCCATTACAGCGCAGACTACTGCCCTAAGACTGCACACTAGAACAACAAGACCACCGACTACAGTCACTAGAACGCAGCCCACTGTCATTACAGCGCAGATTACTTCCCAAAGACTGCACACTAGAACCACAAGACTACCGACTTTAGCCACAAGACTACCGACTACAGTCACTAGAACGCAGCCCACTGCCATTACAGCGCAGACTACTGCCCTAAGACTGCACACTAAAACCACAAGACTTCCGACTTTAGTCACAAAACTACCGACTACAGTCACTAGCACGCAGCCCACTGCCATTACAGCGCAGACTACTGCCCTAAGACTGCACACTAAAACCACAAGACTTCCGACATTAGTCAAAAAACTACCGACTACAGTCACTAGAACGCAGCCCACTGCAATTACAGCGCAGACTACTGCCCTAAGACTGCACACTAGAACCACAAGACTACCGACTACAGTCACTAGAACGCAGCCCACTGCCATTACAGCACAGACTACAGCCCTAAGACTGCACACTAGAACCACAAGACTACCGACTACAGTCACTAGAACGCAGCCCACTGCCATTACAGCGCAGACTACTGCCCTAAGACTGCACACTAGAACCACAAGACTACCGACTTTAGCCACAAGACTACCGACTACAGTCACTAGAACGCAGCCCACTGCCATTACAGCGCAGACTACTGCCCTAAGACTGCACACTAGAACCACAAGACTACCGACTTTAGCCTCAAGACTACCGACCACAGTCACTAGAACGCAGCCCACTG
Organism: Dreissena polymorpha; assembly: GCF_020536995.1. Taxonomy (NCBI): domain Eukaryota; kingdom Metazoa; phylum Mollusca; class Bivalvia; order Myida; family Dreissenidae; genus Dreissena; species Dreissena polymorpha. The sequence continues at coordinate 43,992,391 of NC_068367.1, forward strand.
CCATTACAGCGCAGACTACTGCCCTAAGACTGCACACTAGAACCACAAGACCACCGACTACAGTCACTAGAACGCAGCCCACTGCCATTACAGCGCAGACTACTGCCCTAAGACTGCACACTAGAACCACAAGACTACCGACATTAGCCACAAGACTACCGACTACAGTCACTAGAACGCAACCCACTGCCATTTCAGCGCAGACTACTGCCCTAAGACTGAACACTAGAACCACATGACTACCGACTTTAGCCACAAGACTACCGACTACAGTCACTAGAACGCAGCCCACTGCCATTACAGCGTAGACTACTGCCCTAAGACTGCACACTAGAACCACAAGACTACCGACCTTAGCCACAAGACTACCGACTACAGTCACTCGAACGCAGCCCACTGCCATTACAGCGCAGACTACTGCCCTAAGACTGCACACTAGAACCACAAGACTACCGACTTTAGCCATAAGACTACCGACTACAGTCACTAGAACGCAGCCCACTGCCATTACAGCGCAGACTACTGTCTTAAGACTGCACACTAGAACCACAAGACTACCGACTTTAGCCACAAGACTACCGACTACAGTCACTAGAACGCAGCCCACTGCCATTACAGCGCAGACTACTGCCCAAAGACTGCACACTAGAACCACAAGACTACCGACTTTAGCCACAAGACTACCGACTACAGTCACTAGAACGCAGCCCACTGCCATTACAGCGCAGACTACTGCCATAAGACTGCACACTAGAACCACAAGACTTCCGACTTTAGCCACAAGACTACCGACTACAGTCACTAGAACGCAGCCCACTGCCATTACAGCGCAGACTACTGTCATAAGACTGCACACTAGAACCACAAGACTACCGACTTTAGCCACAAGACTACCGACTACAGTCACTAGAACGCAGCCCACTGCCATTACAGCGCAGACTACTGCCCTAAGACTGCACACTAAAACCACAAGACTTCCGACTTTGGTCACAAAACTACCGACTACAGTCACTAGAACGCAGCCCAATGCCATTACAGCGCAGACTACTGCCCTTAGACTGCACACTAGAACCACAAGACTACCGACTACAGTCACTAAAACGCAGCCCACTGCCATTATAGCGCAGACTACAGCCCTAAGACTGCACACTAGAACCACAAGACTACCGACTACAGTCACTAAAACGCAGCCCACTGCCATTACAGCGCAGACTACTGCCCTAAGACTGCACACTAGAACCACAAGACTACCGAGTTTAGCCACAAGACTACCGACTACAGTCACTAGAACGCAGCCCACTGCCATTACAGCGCAGACTACTGCCCTAAGACTGCACACTAGAACCACAAGACTACCGACTTAAGCCACAAGACTACCGACTGCAGTCACTAGAACGCAGCCCACTGCCATTACAGCGCAGACTACTGCCCTAAGACTGCACACTAGAACCACAAGACTACCGACTTTAGCCAAAAGACTACCGACCACAGTCACTAGAACGCAGCCCACTGCCATTACAGCGCAGACTACTGCCCTAAGACTGCACACTAGAACAACAAGACCACCGACTACAGTCACTACAACGCAGCCCACTGCCATTACAGCGCAGACTACTGCCCTAAGACTGCACACTAGAAACACAAGACTACCGACTTTAGCCACAAGACTACCAACTACAGTCACTAGAACGCAGCCCACTGCCATTACAGCGCAGACTACTGCCCTAAGACTGCACACTAAAACCACAAGACTTCCGACTTTAGTCACAAAACTACCGACTACAGTCACTAGAACGCAGCCCACTGCCATTACAGCGCAGACTACTGCCCTAAGACTGCACACTAAAACCAAAAGACTTCCGACATTAGTCACAAAACTACCGACTACAGTCACTAGAACGCAGCCCACTGCCATTACAGCGCAGACTACTGCACTAAGACTGCACACTAGAACCACAAGACTACAGACTACAGTCACTAGAACGCAGCCCACTGCCATTACAGCGCAGACTACTGCCCTAAGACTGAACACTAGAACCACAAGACTACCGACTTTAGCCACAAGACTACAGACTACAGTCACTAGAACGCAGCCCACTGCCATTACAGCGCAGACTACTGCCCTAAGACTGCACACTAGAACCACAAGACCACCGACTACAGTCACTAGAACGCAGCCCACTGCCATTACAGCGCAGACTACTGCCCTAAGACTGCACACTAGAACCACAAGACTACCGACTTTAGCCACAAGACTACCGACTACAGTCACTAGAACGCAGCCCACTGCCATTACAGCGCAGACTACTGCCCTAAGACTGCACACTAGAACCACAAGACTACCGACTTTAGCCACAAGACTGCCGACTACAGTCACTAGAACGCAGCCCACAGCCATTACAGCGCAGACTACTGCCCTAAGACTGCACACTAGAACCACAAGACTACCGACTTTAGCCACACGACTACCGACTATAGTCACGAAAACGCAGCCCACTGCCATTACAGCGCAGACTACTGCCCTAAGACTGCACACTAGAACCACAAGACTACCGACTTTAGCCACAAGACTACCGACTACAGTCACTAGAACGCAGCCCACTGCCATTCCAGCGCAGACTACTGCCCTAAGACTGCACACTAGAACCACAAGACTACCGACTTTAGCCACAAGACTACCGACTACAGTCACTAGAACGCAGCCCACTGCCATTACAGCGCAGACTACTGCCCTAAGACTGCACACTAGAACCACAAGACTACCGACTTTAGCCACAAGACTACCGACTACAGTCACTAGAACGCAGCCCACTGCCATTACAGCGCAGACTACTGCACTAAGACTGCACACTAGAACCACAAGACTACCGTCTTTAGTCACAAAACTACCGACTACAGTCACTACAACGCAGCCCACTGCAATTACAGCGCAGACTACTGCCCTAAGACTGAACACTAGAACCACATGACTACCGACTTTAGCCACAAGACTACCGACTACAGTCACTAGAACGCAGCCCACTGCCATTACAGCGTAGACTACTGCCCTAAGACTGCACACTAGAACCACAAGACTACCGACTTTAGCCACAAGACTACCGACTACAGTCACTCGAACGCAGCCCACTGCCATTACAGCGCAGACTACTGCCCTAAGACTGCACACTAGAACCACAAGACTACCGACTTTAGCCACAAGACTACCGACTACAGTCACTAGAACGCAGCCCACTGCCATTACAGCGCAGACTACTGTCCTAAGACTGCACACTAGAACCACAAGACTACCGACTTTAGCCACAAGACTACCGACTACAGTCACTAGAACGCAGCCCACTGCCATTACAGCGCAGACTACTGCCCAAAGACTGCACACTAGAACCACAGGACTACCGACTTTAGCCACAAGACTACCGACTACAGTCACTAGAACGCAGCCCACTGCCATTACAGCGCAGACTACTGCCATAAGACTGCACACTAGAACCACAAGACTACCGACTTTAGCCACAAGACTACCGACTACATTCACTAGAACGCAGCCCACTGCCATTACAGCGCAGACTACTGTCCTAAGACTGCACACTAGAACCACAAGACTACCGACTTAAGCCACAAGACTACCGACTACAGTCACTACAACGCAGCCCACTGCCATTACAGCGCAGACTACTGCCCTAACACTGCACACTAAAACCACAAGACTTCCGACTTTGGTCACAAAACTACCGACTACAGTCACTAGAACGCAGCCCAATGCCATTACAGCGCAGACTACTGCCCTAAGACTGCACACTAGAACCACAAGACTACCGACTACAGTCACTAAAACGCAGCCCACTGCCATTACAGCGCAGACTACAGCCCTAAGACTGCACACTAGAACCACAAGACTACCGACTACAGTCACTAAAACGCAGCCAAATGCCATTACAGCGCAGACTACTGCCCTAAGACTGCACACTAGAACCACAAGACTACCGAGTTTAGCCACAAGACTACCGACTACAGTCACTAGAACGCAGCCCACTGCCATTACAGCGCAGACTACTGCCCTAAGACTGCACACTAGAACCACAAGACTACCGACTTAAGCCACAAGACTACCGACTACAGTCACTAGAACGCAGCCCACTGCCATTACAGCCAGACTACTGCCCTAAGACTGCACACTAGAACCACAAGACTACCGACTTTAGCCAAAAGACTACCGACCACAGTCACTAGAACGCAGCCCACTGCCATTACAGCGCAGACTACTGCCCTAAGACTGCACACTAGAACAACAAGACCACCGACTACAGTCACTACAACGCAGCCCACTGCCATTACAGCGCAGACTACTGCCCTAAGACTGCACACTAGAAACACAAGACTACCGACTTTAGCCACAAGACTACCAACTACAGTCACTAGAACGCAGCCCACTGCCATTACAGCGCAGACTACTGCCCTAAGACTGCACACTTAAACCACAAGACTTCCGACTTTAGTCACAAAACTACCGACTACAGTCATTAGAACGCAGCCCACTGCCATTACAGCGCAGACTACTGCCCTAAGACTGCACACTAAAACCAAAAGACTTCCGACATTAGTCACAAAACTACCGACTACAGTCACTAGAACGCAGCCCACTGCCATTACAGTGCAGACTACTGCACTAAGACTGCACACTAGAACACCAAGACTACAGACTACAGTCACTAGAACGCAGCCCACTGCCATTACAGCGCAGACTACTGCCCTAAGACTGAACACTAGAACCACAAGACTACCGACTTTAGCCACAAGACTACCGACTACAGTCACTAGAACGCAGCCCACTGCCATTACAGCGCAGACTACTGCCCAAAGACTGCACACTAGAACCAAAAGACTACCGACTTTAGCCACAAGACTACCGACTACAGTCACTAGAACGCAGCCCACTGCCATTACAGCGCAGACTACTGCCCTAAGACTGCACACTAGAACAAAAAGACCACCGACTACAGTCACTAGAACGCAGCCCACTGTCATTACAGCGCAGATTACTTCCCAAAGACTGCACACTAGAACCACAAGACTACCGACTTTAGCCACAAGACTACCGACTACAGTCACTAGAACGCAGCCCACTGCCATTACAGCGCAGACTACTGCCCTAAGACTGCACACTAAAACCACAAGACTTCCGACTTTAGTCACAAAACTACCGACTACAGTCACTAGCACGCAGCCCACTGCCATTACAGCGCAGACTACTGCCCTAAGACTGCACACTAAAACCACAAGACTTCCGACATTAGTCAAAAAACTACCGACTACAGTCACTAGAACGCAGCCCACTGCAATTACAGCGCAGACTACTGCCCTAAGACTGCACACTAGAACCACAAGACTACAGACTACAGTCACAAGAACGCAGCCCACTGCCATTACAGCACAGACTACAGCCCTAAGACTGCACACTAGAACCACAAGACTACCGACTACAGTCACTAGAACGCAGCCCACTGCCATTACAGCGCAGACTACTGCCCTAAGACTGCACACTAGAACCACAAGACTACCGACTTTAGCCACAAGACTACCGACTACAGTCACTAGAACGCAGCCCACTGCCATTACAGCGCAGACTACTGCCCTAAGACTGCACACTAGAACCACAAGACTACCGACTTTAGCCTCAAGACTACCGACCACAGTCACTAGAACGCAGCCCACTGCCATTACAGCGCAGACTACTGCCCTAAGACTGCACACTAGAACCACAAGACCACCGACTACAGTCACTAGAACGCAGCCCACTGCCATTACAGCGCAGACTACTGCCCTAAGACTGCACACTAGAACCACAAGACTACCGACATTAGCCACAAGACTACCGACTACAGTCACTAGAACGCAACCCACTGCCATTTCAGCGCAGACTACTGCCCTAAGACTGAACACTAGAACCACATGACTACCGACTTTAGCCACAAGACTACCGACTACAGTCACTAGAACGCAGCCCACTGCCATTACAGCGTAGACTACTGCCCTAAGACTGCACACTAGAACCACAAGACTACCGACTTTAGCCACAAGACTACCGACTACAGTCACTCGAACGCAGCCCACTGCCATTACAGCGCAGACTACTGCCCTAAGACTGCACACTAGAACCACAAGACTACCGACTTTAGCCACAAGACTACCGACTACAGTCACTAGAACGCAGCCCACTGCCATTACAGCGCAGACTACTGTCTTAAGACTGCACACTAGAACCACAAGACTACCGACTTTAGCCACAAGACTACCGACTACAGTCACTAGAACGCAGCCCACTGCCATTACAGCGCAGACTACTGCCCAAAGACTGCACACTAGAACCACAAGACTACCGACTTTAGCCACAAGACTACCGACTACAGTCACTAGAACGCAGCCCACTGCCATAACAGCGCAGACTACTGCCATAAGACTGCACACTAGAACCACAAGACTTCCGACTTTAGCCACAAGACTACCGACTACAGTCACTAGAACGCAGCCCACTGCCATTACAGCGCAGACTACTGTCATAAGACTGCACACTAGAACCACAAGACTACCGACTTTAGCCACAAGACTACCGACTACAGTCACTAGAACGCAGCCCACTGCCATTACAGCGCAGACTACTGCCCTAAGACTGCACACTAAAACCACAAGACTTCCGACTTTGGTCACAAAACTACCGACTACAGTCACTAGAACGCAGCCCAATGCCATTACAGCGCAGACTACTGCCCTTAGACTGCACACTAGAACCACAAGACTACCGACTACAGTCACTAAAACGCAGCCCACTGCCATTACAGCGCAGACTACAGCCCTAAGACTGCACACTAGAACCACAAGACTACCGACTACAGTCACTAAAACGCAGCCCACTGCCATTACAGCGCAGACTACTGCCCTAAGACTGCACACTAGAACCACAAGACTACCGAGTTTAGCCACAAGACTACCGACTACAGTCACTAGAACGCAGCCCACTGCCATTTCAGCGCAGGACTACTGCCCTAAGACTGCACACTAGAACCACAAGACTACCGACTTAAGCCACAAGACTACCGACTACAGTCACTAGAACGCAGCCCACTGCCATTACAGCGCAGACTACTGCCCTAAGACTGCACACTAGAACCACAAGACTACCGACTTTAGCCAAAAGACTACCGACCACAGTCACTAGAACGCAGCCCACTGCCATTACAGCGCAGACTACTGCCCTAAGACTGCACACTAGAACAACAAGATCACCGACTACAGTCACTACAACGCAGCCCACTGCCATTACAGCGCAGACTACTGCCCTAAGACTGCACACTAGAAACACAAGACTACCGACTTTAGCCACAAGACTACCAACTACAGTCACTAGAACGCAGCCCACTGCCATTACAGCGCAGACTACTGCCCTAAGACTGCACACTAAAACCACAAGACTTCCGACTTTAGTCACAAAACTACCGACTACAGTCACTAGAACGCAGCCCACTGCCATTACAGCGCAGACTACTGCCCTAAGACTGCACACTAAAACCAAAAGACTTCCGACATTAGTCACAAAACTACCGACTACAGTCACTAGAACGCAGCCCACTGCCATTACAGCGCAGACTACTGCACTAAGACTGCACACTAGAACCACAAGACTACAGACTACAGTCACTAGAACGCAGCCCACTGCCATTACAGCGCAGACTACTGCCCTAAGACTGAACACTAGAACCACAAGACTACCGACTTTAGCCACAAGACTACAGACTACAGTCACTAGAACGCAGCCCACTGCCATTACAGCGCAGACTACTGCCCTAAGACTGCACACTAGAACCACAAGACCACCGACTACAGTCACTAGAACGCAGCCCACTGCCATTACAGCGCAGACTACTGCCCTAAGACTGCACACTAGAACCACAAGACTACCGACTTTAGCCACAAGACTACCGACTACAGTCACTAGAACGCAGCCCACTGCCATTACAGCGCAGACTACTGCCCTAAGACTGCACACTAGAACCACAAGACTACCGACTTTAGCCACAAGACTGCTGACTACAGTCACTAGAACGCAGCCCACAGCCATTACAGCGCAGACTACTGCCCTAAGACTGCACACTAGAACCACAAGACTACCGACTTTAGCCACACGACTACCGACTATAGTCACGAAAACGCAGCCCACTGCCATTACAGCGCAGACTACTGCCCTAAGACTGCACACTAGAACCACAAGACTACCGACTTTAGCCACAAGACTACCGACTACAGTCACTAGAACGCAGCCCACTGCCATTCCAGCGCAGACTACTGCCCTAAGACTGCACACTAGAACCACAAGACTACCGACTTTAGCCACAAGACTACCGACTACAGTCACTAGAACGCAGCCCACTGCCATTACAGCGCAGACTACTGCCCTAAGACTGCACACTAGAACCACAAGACTACCGACTTTAGCCACAAGACTACCGACTACAGTCACTAGAACGCAGCCCACTGCCATTACAGCGCAGACTACTGCACTAAGACTGCACACTAGAACCACAAGACTACCGACTTTAGTCACAAAACTACCGACTACAGTCACTACAACGCAGCCCACTGCAATTACAGCGCAGACTACTGCCCTAAGACTGCACACTAGAACCACAAGACTACCGACTTTAGCCACAAGACTACCGACTACAGTCACTAGAACGCAGCCCACTGCCATTACAGCGCAGACTACTGCCCTAAGACTGCACACTAGAACCACAAGACTACCGACTTTAGCCACAAGACTACCGACTACAGTCACTAGAATTCAGCCCACTGCCATTACAGCGCAGACTACTGCCCTAAGACTGCACACTAGAACCACAAGACCACCGACTACAGTCACTAGAACGCAGCCCACTGCCATTACAGCGCAGACTACTGCCCTAAGACTGCACACTAGAACCCAAAGACTACCGACTTTAGCCACAAGACTACCGACTACAGTCACTAGAACGCAGCCCACTGCCATTACAGCGCAGACTACTGCCCTAAGACTGAACACTAGAACCACATGACTACAAACTTTAGCCACAAGACTACCGACTACAGTCACTAGAACGCAGCCCACTGCCATTACAGCGCAGACTACTGCCATAAGACTGCACACTAGAACTACAAGACTACCGACTTTAGCCACAAGACTACCGACTACAGTCACTAGAACGCAGCCCACTGCCATTACAGCGCAGACTACAGCCCTAAGACTGCACACTAGAACCACAAGACTACCGACTACAGTCACTAGAACGCAGCCCACTGCCATTATAGCGCAGACTACTGCCCTAAGACTGCACACTAGAACCACAAGACTACCGACTTTAGCCACAAGAATACCGACTACAGTCACTAGAACGCAGCCCACTGCCATTACAGCGCAGACTACTGCACTAAGACTGCACACTAGAACCACAAGACTACCAACTTTAGCCACAAGACTGCCGACTACAGTCACTATAACGCAGCCTACAGCCATTATAGCGCAGACTACTAACTAGAGCCACAAGACTACCAACTACAGCCACAAAAGTACTGATTACAGCCACAACAGTGCAGACTACAACCCCAAATTCCATATGATAGTGTGCACATATAACCTATCTTTTATTGTCGTCACCCATACTCGTCTGCATTTAGCTCAAACTCGGTCTGCATATGAGTGGTTGCTGTCAACTGCCGGTTCTGGTTTTGGACAGGAATTTCTGAAAATAGCAAATCATCATCATAAGCATCATTTTCATCAGCAGCAGCAAAATCATCATCATCAGCAGCAGTAAAATCATCATCATTCACATACAGCCACAGGACTACCGAGTACATCCACAATACTATACCGACTACAGCTACTTAACGAACAGCATTTAGCCCAGTTTTTACAGGACGCAGCTCTATTTATAATACAATGTATTTTTATGTTATAAAGCGTCACGTCATTAATGAAAAGAGAGTTAATGCATATGTTCATATTCGTTTACTAGAATAAAACATGTGTAAAAGTTATCCCTTTCCAGTGATGATATAAAGCGTAATGGTAATGAACTTTTTTAATGCTCATGGATATCCTAAAATAATTGAGCACTTTTAAAAGAGATCTTGACATTTTTACATGTAGTCGAAATGCGGTGCTAAGAATGTTCACGTGACACATTGATTTAATAAATTGTTATATCGCAATAATCGTTTTAACGTTTGTCGCGGACATCACGTAATATTCTGTCACGATGCACTTACGCTGATTTCTTCACTTGCAGTCTGCGGATGAATGAAGTCTACAGCTTCCTTGGAGAACCCATCTAAGTCGGTGTCCTTTACGCTCCAGGGGCCCTCCAACACCATCTGCAGCACTTCCAGCTCCGAGGCACCCCGGAAAGTGCTGTTGTGTCGACTATCTGCGCAAAACTATGCGTGTAATAAAGATTTCAAATATCAATAAAATGCGATCTCTATGCAAATTGCCGTAACAGCCCTTATCACGTATTTGTAGTGAAGTTAAGCTTCCCATAAAGTTTCAATGAATTCCGGTCATTAGTTGCTGAGAAATAGCCCGGACAATTATCCGGACGGACACACACGGACAGACAAAGCGGCGACTACATGCTCCCCCTAATCACGCCATCTACAAAATGCTCTTCTCTCATTAGCTGTTTGACGTCACATGCTGACCCCATATATTGTATTCCAATCGGGTACAATTTGCATTAAATACTTTTAAAAACAATAGACTAACGCTATGTAGCCTGCAGCTTAGGTTAATGTGGACATTTATTACATTATCTTCCAAAAATGCGAAAAAAATGCAAAAAAAAATCGGGGGTGGGGGGATTCTTGGGTGCGATGGTTGGACGGTATTTCAAAAATAAAATAATAAAAATAAATATTTGTGTTTTTTAACCGTTTCAAAAAAAAATTGGGGGGTGGGGTGGGGAGGGTAAAGTGTGAGGGTGTGCTGGTCATTTGTGAGATGATCTTAAAAAAAAAAATAGGGGGGGGGGCGACTCGGGGGGGGAGGGGGGGGAGGGGGGGGGAGGGCACGGGCGATGGTTTGGGTGGAGTCTATTGTGGTATGTCAGGTAAGAGTAGTTTTGTAAAAGTATCAATCAAATCTAATCATCGATAAAGAAGTTATGGCAATTTTAGCAAAATTTAATAATTTGACCTTGAGAGTCAAGGTCATTCAAAGGTCAAGTTAAAATTCAACTTGCCAGGTACACTAACCTCATGATAGCATGAAAGTATTTGAAGTTTGAAAGCAATAGCCTTGATACTTTAGTAGTAAAGTGGATCGAAACACAAAATTTAACCATATATTCAAAGTTATAGTCAAAAAAGGGCCATAATTCCGTAAAAATGACAGAGTTATGCAACTTGTCCTTTTACTGTACCCTTATGATAGTTTTCGAGTGTTCCAAGTATGAAAGCAATATAATATCTATGATACTTTAGGGGTAAAGTGGACCAAAACACAAAACTTTTTCAATTTTCTAAGTATAAAGGGCCCATAATTCCGTCCAAATGCCAGTCAGAGTTACATAACTTTGCCTGCACACTCCCCTTATGATAGTTAATAAGTGTTGCAAGTATGAAAGCAATAGCTTTGATACTGTAGGAATAAAGTGGAACTAAACACAAAACTAACCAAATTTTCAATTTTCTAAGTATAAAAAGGGCACATAATTCTGTCAAAATGCCAGTCAGAGTTACATAACTTTGCTTGCACAGTCCCCTTATGATAGTTAGTAATTGTTGCAAGTATGAAAGCAATAGCTTTGATACTTTAGGAATAAAATGGACCTAAACACAAAACTTAACCAAAATTTTAAATTTTCTAAGTATACAAAGGGCACATAATTCTGTCAAAATGCACGCCAGAGTTGTCTAACTTTGCCTGCCCAGTCCCTTATGATAGTAAGTAAGTGCACCAAGTTTGAATGCAATAGCATTGATACTTTCTGAGAAAAGTGGACTTAACCGGACGCCGACGCCGACGCCAACGCCAAGGTGATGACAATCGTCATAAAAAAAATTCAAAAAATAGATGATCTAAAAATCACTTGTTCACAGATTTTTGCATGTTTTGAAGTTTGTCATTAAATGCTTTAAATTGATAAATGTAAACAGTGGAACTAAAGAGCTCCTGTATAAAACAGTAAAAAGTCCCTTTAAAGGAAGTCTCTTCTAAACAAAAATCCAGTTTAGACGGAGAGTGTTGCTCCTTATTAGCCTGTGCAGACTGCTATACGGATGTTCTGGTTTTATGCTGGCTGCATTTATTTCACTATGCCTCTGAGCAAGAAATATCACTAATTATTGGCCAAAAAATGACGATTCATCGCAGTACGCCTTTATGTATAAACAAGAGATATTAACAGTAATAAATATCCACACAAAAAACACACTGACACAGATCAATTCTTTTTTCAACTTTTCGGAAAAGGGCAGGTCCCTTCGGACAGAGAATTTTATGAAAACATACGTTGCATATTTTTCCATATAAGCAGGGTTACATGTTTTTATTTTAATTTGTTATAAATCATACATAAAAAGCTTTGCTATAACTTCTTAATTAGATTATGATTAAAATTGATTTGATAAATATCGCCTCATACCATCATGCTCCTCTCAATGCGGTGCTTCAGCTGACGCGCCCAAAGTGCCTGTCCCGCAAACTTCACGTGAGAGGGGGACTGTGGTATGGATTTCTGTGTGAGCTCCTTTACTGTGTTCCGTTCCTCGTTGAACATCGACTATACACCCACTGTCTTCTTGTCAATCGTACACTTGATCGCCTGCAAATAGATTGGCAGATGCAATAAAATGTTAAACCATCAGAGAAACAGTAGATATATTTGTTTCGATTGAAGACTACCGACTTTAGCCACAAGACTACCGACTACAGTCACTAGAACGCAGCCCACTGCTATTACAGCGCAGACTACTGCCCTAAGACTGCACACTAGAACCACAAGACTACCGACTTTAGTCACAAAACTACCGACTACAGTCACTAGAACGCAGCTCACTACCATTACAGCGTAGACTACTGCCCTAAGACTGCACACTAGAACCACAAGACTACCGACTTTAGTCACAAAACTACCGACTACAGTCACTAGAACGCAGCCCACTGCCATTACAGCGCAGACTACTGCCCTAAGACTGCACACTAGAACCACAATACTACCGACTTAAGCCACAAGATTACCGACTACAGTCACTAGAACGCAGCCCACTGCCATTACAGCGCAGACTACTGCACTAAGACTGCACACTAGAACCACAAGACTACCGACTTTAGCCACAAGACTACCAACTATAGTCACTAGAACGCAGCCCACTGCCATTACAGCGCAGACTACTGCCCTAAGACTGCACACTAGAACCACAAGACTGCCGACTTTAGCCACAAGACTACCGACTACAGTCACTAGAACGCAGCCCACTGCCATTACAGCGCAGACTACTGCCCTAAGACTGCACACTAGAACCACAAGACTACCGACTTTAGCCACAAGACTACCGACTACAGTCACTAGAACGCAGCCCACTGCCATTGCAGCGCAGACTACTGCCCTAAGACTGCACACTAGAACCACAAGACTACCGACTTTAGCCACAAGACTACCGACTACAGTCACTAGAACGCAGCCCACGGTCATTACAGCGCAGACTACTGCCGTAAGACTACACACTAGAACCACAAGACTACCGACTTTAGCCACAAGACTACCGACTACAGTCACTAGAACGCAGCCCACTGCCATTACAGCGCAGACTACTGCCCTAAGACTGCACACTAGAACCACAAGACTACCGACTTTAGTCACAAAACTACCGACTACAGTCACTAGAACGCAGCCCACTGCCATTACAGCGCAGACTACTGCCCTAAGACTGCACACTAGAACCACAAGATTACCAACTTTAGCCACAAGACTACTACTCCAGTCGGTCTATTTTTAACCTAGAAAAAATTGCAAAGAAATTTATTCCGTGTGGGTCGTATTCTCATACGTCTTATTAATTCATAGTGTTTTTTTCAAGTCTCAACTCAATGGGGAAAGTGTTAAAATTCAACGTTGAAAATGGCGAAAAATGCGAAGTTTTATTATGTCCCATGTAGTACACCATACGGTTTCTTCCAATAAATTTGACGTCATTAAATGACGTGAAACAGTTCAATATGGCGGGCAAAGTCAGTTGAAAGTTCTGATCGATGTGGAATCAACTGTGATTTGACGTTATAAAGACAGTAAGTAGAAGTTTTGTTTTTCAAACGATGTGAATTGTAATATTTCAATATAGAGCAATGCTTAATGGTGCCGCTGTTTTAGCATAAATCTAGTTGAAAGAAGATTATAAGAATATCAGAGCCCTCTTAAAAGACATGCATCATCAAGTTATTGAATTGAGGCGTTTATACATCTTTGTAGACTTTTTTTCATATAAAATACACATGGAGAGTTGATATTTACCAAAGGCATCCTAAATACATGAAAAAAACTTTTTTTGACAACTTATAAACCGAGGTCTGCACAATTTTTAAAACTACGGAAGCGTGTTTGTGTCAAAAATCGCAAATTTCGGGGAATATGAGTTCTTAGTTTTTCGCATTTTATGTATATTCTTTGATTTAAACAAGTTCATTAAGTACATGAAATTGCTAAATATTAAATATTATCTATATTAACACCATTTCAGGTCACTGCATCAGTGATATACAGCATGTGAGAAGACCAGCAGATCATGTAGTTTTTGCCATCTTTCTCATTCAGCACGGTATGTTACATTAACTGAACAATCGATTTTATGAAATATTTCATGTATTATAATCAGAAAAAAAGATAAGTTAAAAGTATAATTATACTGCTAGTCCATGATATTTGGATTTTGTCTTTTCACAAGTGGTTATTAACACTATGCCACTCATGCCACCCAGCAGTTTGTACTTATTTACATGTATACTGAAGAATGTTACTATATAAAGAACATATATTTCACGATCGAGTCGGTCACGAAAAATGCAACCAACACTGATTCAAAACGCCGGGCGGCTTTTATTGGAAGTAACACAAATCATTATTTAACGTTATTCTACTTCAGTTACAGTGGTATGTATTACAATTATATTAAAATATATTTATGCAAACATTATTTTTGTTGCAGGACAAGGTATGATGGATGACCAGGCGAACAGCAGAATATTAAGATCGGACGAGACTTTTGATATTAAGTCTGACTGCTTATTCTGTGCTAATTATGCTAAATCGGACAAAAAGAAAAGGGGTGGGGATGTATGGGATGTCAAAACTTTTGACTTTCAAGAAACTATAATAAAGAAATGTAAAGAAAGAAATGACCTTTGGGGTATATCAGTGCTTGGAAGAATTGAGCACATCATAGATCTGCCTGCTGCTGATGCAGTTTACCACCAGACATGTAATACAAACTTCCGGACTGGAAAAGACATACCTTTGAAATATCGTTCAAATAAAAGACAAAAAACAAGTTCAAAAAGTCCAGGAAGGCCTGTTGATAAGAACCAATTGTTAGCGTTTCAAGAAGTTGTGAAATATGTAGAAAGTTCGGAAGGTAAAGTCATATCAGTGAGTGACCTCGTCCAAAAAATGACTGAACTCTGTGGTGACAAGTCTTACAGTACAAAACATATGAAAAACAAACTGATAGAACACTTTGGTACTGATATTGTTATCGGAGAATTAGATGGTAAAAGTGACATTATAACCTTAAAGATTACAGCTTCATATATCATTCATAATTTTCACAAGAGTCAGAAAAATGAGGCATCAAATGAACGAGAAAATATCTTGTTAACAGCAGCTAAACTTATCAAAAATGACATCCAATCCATGCAGTATGTTAAGTCGTTCTACCCAGCATCAGAAAATGTTAAATCAATTGAAGACAACTTAGCATTTTTGCCAAAGAGTTTACTGATATTTTTGAACAACATATTTGTTGAGAAAGATTGTAAGTTGAAAATCGCTGTTGTCGGGCAAGCAATAATGCAAGCTTGTGCCCCTAGAAATGTTATTTGTCCTTTGCAGTTAGCCTTAGGCTTACAAATGCATCACCAGTTTAGTTCGAGGTTCCTTATTGATACTTTGTTTCAGTTAGGCCTATGCTCATCATATGGTGAAGTACAAAAGTTTGAAATCAATGCAGCAGCTTCAAACTCAACATTGTTCAAAAATTACTTCCCTGGACAATTCATGCAATTTGTAGCAGACAATGTCGACCACAATTCGAGGACACTTGATGGACTGAATACTTTTCATGGAATGGGTATAATTTCTTGTAAAACCCCAGGGCAGAAGACCAGTTGGAATATACCAAGGACGGATGCCAACTATAGCCAGTTATCAGAGGCCAACATTGAAATTAAGTATTACAAGCCATCCGAGGCTTCAGTCCCGCCCATCAAATTTAATGAACTGACTGAGATTTCCCCAAAGAATAAGAATTTCTTCCATTCTGCCAACTTGTTGATCAAATCTGTTTGGATTGCAAGACAGACAAGACCTAATTGGTCAGGATTTATGCAGACATTTCAGCAAGGAACACATCCAGGGGCAGCAAATGTGACATTTTTGCCAATGATAGACATGGCGCCTAGTGATCTCACATGTATCAACTCTACTGTATGGTTTGTTGCAAACCAAGCAGAGAAATTTAGTGTGACACCTATCATAACCTTTGACCAACCACTGTACCTGAAAGCTCATACATTAATAAGAGAACAGAATGCCGACAGTCCGTTAAGACGTGTAGTATTGAGACTGGGTGGATTCCATATGCAGATGAGTTTCTTGGGGTGCATAGGGCACATTTTTACTGACACTGGATTGCAAGAAATATTGGAGACAGTCTATGCTTCAAACGCAGTTGTTCACATGTTGACTGGAAAGTCTGTCCATAGAGCTGTTAGAGGTTATTTTATGCTTGACACTGCACTCCATGCTTTGATGTTGTCTGAACTGTATAACAGACCGCTGGACGCACCAATATCTGAGCAGTTGAGTAACCATGGTGTAGAAAATGCGAATGGTTCAACAATCGCTTTTCCAAACACAGGTTTAACAGAGGAATCAGAGTCGTCAAGACAATCGATAGACCATAATGAAAATATCTACGACGCTCCTAATGATGATGTAGAAGCTATCGGTCACTTATACGACGCCATTTCAAGCGACAATGCAGCACTAGATGATACCAAAACAAACACACACCTGAAAGCGATTGATGAAAATATATCACATTTCAGACAGAAGTTGAAAGAAAATAGGACAGCTCAGCTTTGGTTCCAATTCATGGACATGGTATCACTTTTGCAGCAGTTCTTGATGGCTGAGAGAACAGGCGATTGGGAAGGTCACTTATCAAGTGTAAAAAGCATGTTACCCTATTTTGCAGCTGCGGGTCATACACACTATCTGAAGTCGTGCTACCTATACCTAATGGATATGATGAATTTGTCCACTGATCATCCAGACGTTAGTGAAGCTTTCTCACAGGGACTCCATGTGGTCAGAAGAACAGATCGGTACTGGGCGGGCTTGTCAACTGATTTGATTATCGAGCAAGTTTTGATGCGTGCGCTTAAGACAAGTGGTGGACTAACACGTGGCCGAGGCATGACTGACAATCGGAGATCGCTATGGGTACTATCCATGCCTGCGTGTTCAGAAATGAACGCAGCAGTACAGGAATTGACAGGAGTATATTATCCCACCAGTGATCAACACAAAGACGTAGGAACAACAAGAAACTCAAAGGACAGTACAGACACTAGAACTATAATCAAGTTTCTGTCAGAGAGAAACCCGTTTGACGAGGCTGTGCAAGATCTAAGAAACATTGAAACCGGTGTATTTGCTGAACTGAACGTAAATATTGACAAAGCAAAGGACGTTGGAAGCAGTGTTTTAAAGGACATGAAAGACAAAAATGTAGATGTGTATACATTTAGAAGAGCAGACCAAGTTGTGAGAATGAATGTCAAGTCCACTCTGAAAGTTGATGATGAACTGATAGAAGTCGATCCACAACTTTTGTTTCAGCGTCTCATAACTGTTGCTGACAGAAACATGCCAAATATGCCAGATATATTCAAGTATGAATTGTGCCAAGTTCCATCGTCTATGTTTGACAAAAGCGGACTTCTAAGAGAGGCTAACAAACCGAATTTATCCGAAGCTATTTGGAATATGGGTGACTGTCAAGCTAACACCTTCCCACAATCACCAACATATGTTTTAGATGGTGGGTCATTGCTGCAACGTGTTCCATGGAAGAAAAACAGTACATTTCAGCAGATATGCCAACAATACCTTCGAAGTATTCAACAACACTATGGCAACAGAGCAAAAGTTGTGTTTGACGGGTATTCCTCCTCACCAAGTCTCAAGGATGTTACACATATGAGGCGAACGAAAGGAAAAATAGGGACAAAGGCATTATTTAACCTTGATACGACGTTCAGGTCAGATAAGGAAAAATTCCTCAACAACACAGAAAACAAGCAGAACTTTTTAACCATCCTGAGCAAATACCTGAGAGACAACAACGTGGATGCAATACAAGCAGTCGATGACGCTGATACGTTGATAGTAAGCACTGCAGTTCAAGAAGCAACATCGCATGAGACGGTCGTTGTCGGTGAAGACACTGACGTGCTTGTATTATTGTGTCACCATGGGGACGATTAAAGTCACAATCTGCTTTATAAATCAGATATAAGGCGAGCAAATAAGGCAAATAAAGTCTGGGATATCAAGAAAACGAAAACTGTACTTGGACCAGAGTTATGCAGCATGCTTCCGTTCATACATGCATACACAGGTTGTGATACGACTTCTAGGATACATGGTATCAGCAAGGAAGCCGTACTAAAGTTGTTCAAAACCAGTTCCGAATTCAGACGGACCATTGCGATATTTAATGAAGAGGAACCAGACGTTAACGAAATAACAACTCGTAGTGAAGAGGCAATGATTCTTCTCAAAAACGGTGTTCCTTCTGAAGGGCTCGATATCCTGAGATTCCGGAAGTTCACCCAGAAGGTTTGCACAAGTAAAACATCCGTCCAAGTAGAGACATTACCACCGACCACGGCTGCCTTTCGCTTTCACTCACTGCGCACATACCTACAGACACAGATATGGCGAGGAAACAACAATCTGGATGCAGTAGATTGGGGCTGGGAAATATCCAACAACAAATTGATTCCAGTAAGGACACATCTGCTGCCTGCTCCTGAACATCTACTCAAAGTCATACGCTGTAATTGCCGACAAAGTTGTGACTCAAAACGATGCACGTGTAGAAAACATGGACTCGAATGTTCACAAGGCTGTGGGAACTGTCGAGGAAACTGTTCAAACTCCTCCTCCGTCAATGATGATGACGACCTTGTGTCTGAAACCTGAACGTTTCATATGAACGACCTGTATAGAGAGATAAAAAATTGTGAAAGGATTCAATGCATTTAAGATAATATTTTAAACCATTCAGGTATTTCAATAATTATGCACATCATTTATTTGTATATTTCTGTACTAAATAGCATTCGCACGATATAATTGATGCAATATGTATATAAGCAAAGAAGTATAAATTTAAATAATTATATATTGCATTAAGAATGCAGTTAGTTTAGTGTGTGCATATACATTTATTGTTTCAAATTAGACAACGCCAGATTTGCAAATGAGTGTATTTGATTGTGGATGTTTATTTTCTATGATAAGTATCCAAAATAGAGTATCTGTGGAAAATTTTGAAATATAAAATATACTTTAATCATTCATTTAATAATAATATTATTAAACGACATCAAATCAATATATGATCTTTAATTCCATATTGAACAAATAGAAAATATAAGCTTGTCAAAAATATGGTTTTCGACAATTTATGTACATTTATTTTAATATGCATTTCATATAAAAGGTGTGAAGTATATATTGTCTTCACATTATATTAACCATGAATATATTAAAAGGAATTTAAGTAAAAAATTAGTTGCTTATTTTTACTTAAATTATATATTCTTGGGCTGCATAAATGTTTCTGGTTGCAATGAATTATCTTCTTAGAAGAATGATCTTGAGTTTACAATGGACCTGTTTGTAAGAAGTGGGTGGGGTAAATTGACCCACGACATACGATAAATATGATCAAAATAAAAAGAGAAGTCAATTTAAGAATCATCACCGGCATCTAGACATGCTTTGTATGTCGTCTATGCTTCAAAAACTATGAAAACTAATACTTACTGGCCAGATGCATTTCATATAAGCAATTTTGTAAATTTCCACTGGTTTCAGCTGAAGTTCTAGGCATGTTGTTTCGTTACAAATTTGAGCACTTTCCGCCAAAGAAAAGTAATTTCTAACCTTGTCATGCAATTCTACGTATATTAAAATACCTAAAAACAAACAAATAAATTCTTTTGCAATTTTTTCTACCTTTAGCCATTTTAAGGCTAGAATGACTGGACTATACCGACTACAGTCACTAGAATGCAGCCCACTGCCATTACAGCGCAGACTACTGCCCTAAGACTGCACACTAGAACCACAAGACTACCGACTTTAGCCACAAGACTACCGACTACAGTCACTAGAACGCAGCCCACTGGCATTACAGCGCAGACTACTGCCCTAAGACTGCACACTAGAGCCACAAGACTGCCGACTTTAGCCACAAGACTACCGACTACAGTCACTAGAACGCAGCCCACTGCCATTACAGCGCAGACTACTGCCCTAAGACTGCACACTAGAGCCACAAGACTACCGACTTTAGCCACAAGACTACCGACTACAGTCACTAGAACGCAGCCCACTGCCATTACAGCGCAGACTACTGCCCTAAGACTGCACACTAGAACCAAACCACATGACTTCCGACTTTTGCCACAAGACTACCGACTACAGTCAATAGAACGCAGCCCACTGCCATTACAGCGCAGACTACTGCCCTAAGACTGCACACTAGAACCACAAGACTACCGACTTTAGCCACTAGACTACCGACAACAGTCAATAGAACGCAGCCCACTGCCATTACAACGCAGACTACTGCCCTAAGACTGCACACTAGAACCACAAGACTACCAACTTAATTCACAAGACTACCGACTACAGTCACTAGAACGCAGCCCACAGCCGTTACAGCGCAGACTACAGCCCTAAGACTGCAGACTAGAGCCACAAGACTACCAACTACAGCCACAAAAGAACTGATTACAGCCACAACAGTGCAGACTACAACCCCAAATTCCATATGTTAGTATGCACGTATAACTTATCTTTTATTGTCGTTGTCATCCATTCTCGTCTGCATCAAGCTCAAACTCGGTCTGCATATGAGTGGCTGCTGTCAACTGCCGGTTCTGGTTTTGGACAGGAATTTCTGAAAATAGCAAATCATCATCATAGGCATCATTTTCATCAGCAGCAGCAAAATCATCATCAGCAGCAGCAGTAAAATCATCATCATCCACATACAGCCACAGGACTACCGAGTTCATCCACAATACTATACCGACTACAGCCACTTAACGAACAGCATTAAGCCCAGTTTTTACAGGACGCAGCTCTATTTATAATACAATGTATTTTTATGTTATAAAGCGTCACGTCATTAATGAAAAGGGAGTTAATGCATATGTTCATAATCGTTTACTAGAATAAAACATGTGTAAAAGTTATCCCTTTCCAGTGATGATATAAAGCGTAATGGTAATGAACATTTTTAATGCTCATGGATATCCTAAAATAATTGAGCACTTTTAAAAGAGATCTTGACATTTTTACATGTAGTCGAAATGCGGTGCTAAGAATGTTCACGTGACACATTGATTTAATAAATTGTTATATCGCAATAATCGTATTAACGTTTGTCGCGGACATCACGTAATATTCTGTCACGATGCAACTTAGGGAGGCGGAAAACTACAACGGGCGAGGCATGGTCAGGGGTGATAACCCCAAAAAAGGGTTAGGGTAAGGGTTAGGATTAGGGGTCGGGTTAGGGTAAGGGTTGGGTTTAGGCTAACCCAAACCCTAACCCGACCCCTAACACTAACACAAACCCTAACCCTAACCCTCTAACCCCCCCCCCCTTGCGCAATACCATACCATGCCTCGCCCGTTGTAGTTTTCCGCCTCCCATGCACTTACGCTGGTTTCTTCACTTGCAGTCTGCGGATGAATGAAGTCTACAGCTTCCTTGGAGAACCCATCGAAGTCGGCGTCCTTTACGCTCCAGGGGCCCACAAACACCATCTGCAGCACTTCCAGCTCCGAGGCACCCCGGAAAGTGCTGTTGTGTCGACTATCTGCGCAAAACTATGCGTGTAATAGAGATTTCAAATATCAATAAAATGCGATCTCTATGCAAATTGCCGTAACAGCCCTTATCACGTATTTGTAGTGAAGTGAAGCTTCCCATAAAGTTTCAATGAATTCCGGTCATTAGTTGCTGAGAAATAGCCCGGACGGACACACACGGTCAGACAAAGCGGTGACTACATGCTCCCCCTAATCACGCCATCTACAAAATGCTCTTCTCTCATTGGCTGTTTGACGTCACATGCTGACCCCATATATTGTATTCCAATCGGGTACAATTTGCTTTAAATACTTTTACAAACAATAGACTAACGCTATGTAGCCTGCAGCTTAGCTTAACGTGGACATTTATTAAATTAACTTCCAAAAATGCGAAAAAAATGAAGAAAAAAATAATTCGGGGGTGGGGGGATTCTTGGGTGCGATGGTTGGACGGTATTTCAAAAATAAAATAATAAAAATAAATATTTGTGTTTTTTAACCGTTTCAAAAAAAATGGGGGGGGTGGGGTGGGGTGATGGGGGGGGGGGTAAAGTTTGAGGGTGTGGTGGTCATTTGTGAGATGATCTTAAAAAAAAATATGGGGGGGGAGGATTCGAGGGGGGGGAGGGCACGGGGGATGGTTTGGGTGGAGTCTATTGTGGTATGTCAGGTAAGAGTAGTTTTGTCAAAGTATCAATCAAATCTAATCATAAATAAAGAAGTTCTGGCAATTTTAGCAAAATTTAATAATTTGACCTTGAGAGTCTAGGTCATTCAAAGGTCAAGGTAAAATTCAACTTGCCAGGTACAGTAACCTCATGATAGCATGAAAGTCTTTGAAGTTTGAAAGCAATAGCCTTGATACTTTTGAAGTAAAGTGGATCGAAACACAAAATTTAACCATATATTCAAAGTAACTAAGTCAAAAAAGGGCCATAATTCCGTAAAAATGACAACCAGAGTTATGCAACTTGTCCTTTTACTGTACCCTTATGATAGTTTGCGAGTGTTCCAAGTATGAAAGCAATATAATATCTATGATACTTTAGGGGTAAAGTGGACCAAAACACAAAACTTAACCAAATTTTCAATTTTCTAAGTATAAAGGGCCCATAATTCCGTCCGAATGCCAGTCAGAGTTACATAACTTTGCCTGCACAGTCCCCTTATGATAGTTAATAAGTGTTGCAAGTATGAAAGCAATAGCTTTGATACTGTAGGAATAAAGTGGACCTAAACACAAAACTCAACCAAATTTTCAATTTTCTAAGTATAACAAGGGACAAAATTGTCACAAAACCAGGTTTTCATTGTGAAAAAAAAATCTGATAAAGGGAGAAAACTCAAACTGAACTTTTGAAATGAACAAACAAAATTAACCCCCTTTGTAAGTTTGTTTTTTTTTAATCTATTTTTAGTCGTGGCGACCTTGACATTGGAGATATTGACATGATTCTTTCGTGCGACACATCGTCCCATGATGGTGAACAAATGTGCCAAATGATTTTAAAATCTCACAATGAATGACATAGTTATGGCCAGGACAAGCTCATTTATGGCCATTTTTGACCTTTGAACTCAAAGTGTGACCTTGACCTTGGAGATATCGACGTAATTATTTCGCGCGACACACCGTCCAATGATGGTGAACAAATGTGCCAAATGATTTTAAAATCTGACAATGAACGACATAGTTATGGCCCAGACAAGCTTGTTCCGCCCGCCCGCCAGCCCGCCAGCCAGCCCGCCCGCATTCGCCAATCTAATAACCAGTTTTTTCCTTCTGAAAACCTGGTTAAAAAGGGCACATAATTCTGTCAAAATGCCAGTCAGAGTTACATAACTTGCCTGCACAGTCCCCTTATGATAGTTAGTAAGTGTTGGAAGTATGAAAGCAATAGCTTTGATACTTAAGGAATACAATGGACCTAAACACAAAACTAAACCAAAATTTTAAATATTCTATGTATAAAAAGGGCACATAATTCTGTCAAAATGCACGCCAGAGTTGTCTAACTTTGCCTGCCCAGTCCCCTCATGATAGTTAGTAAGTGTACCAAGTTTGAATGCAATAGCATTGATACTTTCTGAGAAAAGTGGACTTAAACGCAAAACCTAACCTTTTTCAAAAAATAGATGAGCTTAAAATCACTTGTTCACAGATTTTTGCATGTTTTGAAGTTTGTCATTAAATGCTTTAAATTGATAAATGTAAACAGTGGAACTAAAGAGCTCCTGTATAAAACAGTAAAAAGTCCCTTTAAAGGAAGTCTCTTCTAAACAAAAATCCAGTTTAGACGGAAAGTGTTGCTCCTTATTAGCCTGTGCAGACTGCTATACGGATGTTCTGGTTTTATGCTGGCTGCATTTATTTCACTATGCCTCTGAGCAAGAAATATCACTAATTATTGGCCAAAAAATGACGATTGATCGCAGTACGCCTTTATGTATAAACAAGAGATATTAACAGTAATAAATATCCACACAAAAAACACACTGACACAGATCAATTCTTTTTTCAACTTTTCAGAAAAGGGCAGGCATCTTCGGACAGAGAATTTTATGCAAACAAACGTTGCATTTTTTTTTCCATATAAGCAGGGTTACGTGTTTTTTATTTTAATTTGTTATAAATCATACATTAAAAGCTTTGCTATAACTTCTTAATTAGATTATGATTAAAATTGATTTGATAAATATCGCCTCATACCATCATGCTCCTCTCAATGCAGTGCTTCAGCTGACGCGCCCAAAGTGCCTGTCCCGCAAACTTAACGTAAGAAGGGGGGCTGTGGTATGGATTTCTGTGTGAGCTCCTTTACTGTGTTCCGTTCCTCGTTGAACATCGAATATACGCCCACTGTCTTCTTGTCAATCGTACACTTGATCGCCTGCAAATAGATTGGCAGATGCAATCAAATGTTAAACCATCAGAGAAACAGTAGATATATTTGTTTCGATTGAAGAGTTTCAAAGTGTTTAAAAATACCAAGATAACTATGTCTCTCTGATTGTCTAAGGCTGTTTGTACAAGAATTTACAAAAACAAAGTGAGCATACAACCATATGAGTCTGGCTCTGGGAAAAAGGGCTTAATGCAATTGTGTCAAAAGTCTGCACAGGTTAATCAGGGAAAAGACTTCCCCTTTTATGGATTATGTTGTTTAAAGGATGTGTCTTCTTAGCAAACATGTAGACGAGACACAAACTGTCGTCCCTGATTAGCTTGTACATTAAGCTCAATTCTCCATATATCTCTCTCTACATACCTCTCTACCGGAGAGATGAATGAAGATATCAAGCACCTCCACTCCATCCTCCGGAGTCGTGATCGTCTCGAAGGCAGAGGTGATCACGCTCTGCATCATCAAAGACCTTCAAGCCAGCACGGAACCTGATATAACACGTACATGTGGGTAGAAAATATGTTGAAAACTATTTACAAGGTCTATCATCATCATACATATACATCCACAAGACTACCGACTACAGTCACTAGAACGCAGCCCACAGCCACTACAGCGCAAACTACAGCCCTAAGACTGCACACTAGAACCACAAGACTACCGACTACAGTCACTAGAACGCAGCCCACTGCCATTACAGCGCAGACTACTGCCCTAAGACTGCACACTAGAACCACAAGACTACCGACTTTAGCCACAAGACTACCGACTACAGTCACTAGAACGCAGCCCACTGCCATTACAGCGCAGACTACTGCCCTAAGACTGCACACTAGAACCACAAGACTACCGACTTTAGCCACAAGACTACCGACTACAGTCGCTAGAACGCAGCCCACTGCCATTACAGCGCAGACTACTGCCCTAAGACTGCACACTAGAACCACAAGACTACCGACTTTAGCCACAAAACTACCGACTAGTCACTAGAACGCAGCCCACTGCCATTACAGCGCAGACTACTGCCCTAAGACTGCACACTAGAACCACAAGACTACCGACTTTAGCCACAAGACTACCGACTACAGTCGCTAGAACGCAGCCCACTGCCATTACAGCGCAGACTACTGCCCTAAGACTGCACACTAGAACCACAAGACTACCGACTTTAGCCTCAAGACTACCGACTACAGTCACTAGAACGCAGCCCACTGCCATTACAGCGCAGACTACTGCCCTAAGACTGCACACTAGAACCACAAGACTACCGACTTTAGCCACAAGACTACCGACTACAGTCACTAGAACGCAGCCCACTGCCATTACAGCGCAGACTACTGCCCTAAGACTGCACACTAGAACCACAAGACTACCGACTTTAGCCACAAGACTACCGACTACAGTCACTAGAACGCAGCCCACTGCCATTACAGCGCAGACTACTGCCCTAAGACTGCACACTAGAACCACAAGACTACCGACTTTAGCCACAAGACTACCGACTATAGTCACTAGAACGCAGCCCACTGCCATTACAGCGCAGACTACTGCCCTAAGACTGCACACAAGAACCACAAGACTACCGACTTTAGACACAAGACTACCGACTACAGTCACTAGAACGCAGCCTACTGCCATTACAGCGCAGACTACTGCCCTAAGACTGCACACCAGAACCACAAAACTACCGACTTTAGCCACAAGACTACCGACTACAGTCACTAGAACGCAGCCCACTGCCATTACAGCGTAGACTTCTGCCCTAAAACAAATTTTTAAAATAAAATTCATTTTAATTATTAAATACTTACCTGTTATCGTATGCTTATACTTTCCAAGGGGAAATAACTCATCCGGAATTTTAACTGGGAATCCGCCACCTCAATACCGTAATACAGGCCAGGTTAAACATAGTGCAATGCAACCTAGCCAAAAATCGGTAACCAACCCTCAATATTCTTTCAATATATATACAAAAATATTAATCGAATAGCGGGGTGGGAGGTGGGACTTACCGATAACAGGTAAGTATTTAATAATTAAAATGAATTTTATTTTAAAAATTTGTTTTAATGTCATAAATACTGACCTGTTATCGTATGCTTATTTTGCAGCTGCGGTGGGAAGGTTCGTATATATTTTCCCAACACAGTAGAACCCATAAACAGGGTTATCAGCTAATGATATCAAGTAATCTTCGTTAAAACGGTATTAATTATGACTTCTCGGACAGAGTAATATGTCTATGTCGTAAAGAATACACTACCGTTAGTGAAACCACAACAAGCCCAAACGTATACAAATTGTATTGTTGGCACTTCAGAAAACGAAGATAAAAAGATGACAAGGTGGTCGGATTCCTCCAGTAAACAGCTTAGAGCACGTCAAAAGGTGGGGTGTGATTAATATATGCCCACAAAACAGACAGAGCTCTTAATTCATGCGGTCAGATCCTAAAAAGGAATGAATCCTTAGATAGGATAAGATTAACTTTCCTTAGTCGAGGTCTAACCCCGAGAAATAGAAGCCGCAGACACATCTCCCCCCCCCTTTTTTGGGGAAATGAAGAGTGTCTTTGAGAACCTCGAATGGACTTCTGACTAACACTGCTGAGATAGAACTTCAAAGCCCTGATTGCCCAAAGAAGTTTATCCTCATCTTCATGACTACCAGTTTAAGAAAACTTGGAAACTTGAAGGTAGAAGCCATAAAGAGGACTTGATATTAAGCAAGGAATCCTGGCTGACACAACAAAGTGAAAACGACAATAGATCCAACTGGAATTGGTCGTATTCAACAGAAAAAGCATGAATTTCACTTCTCCGTATGGTAAAAGCCATAATAAGAAGGAAAACCGTCTTAAAATTATATTGGAACTGTTAATAAGCCTGATGAAAAAGGTTCATAGGGAGCTCATTAAGCATCCCAACATGTTACACAAGTCAAAACCGCTTAAGAAGGTAAAGGAACGAAAAACATAGTGTTGACGTTCCATAGTTTGGATCAGTTCCAAAATAGGTAAGACAGCACAGAGTTGCTATGACTTACACAAAACAAGGTATACGAAAGCATAATCTCTATCCTTTGATGAAGAAAAGAACAAATTTCTTATCATCAAGAAAAAGATGAGAAAAACCTCTATGTATCTAGCAGAGTGATTAAGGTAATAACTATGCTCTCAATTACCCAGTAAAAAAAATGAATTTCCATAGAACCTTTATACAGTTCTGATGGAATTATCCTTGCACAAGTAACAAGGATTGAAACTCTAACAGAAAAACGTTCTTCTGTAGAGATAACTAAAAGTTATTAATGGCCAGACATGAAGTGGCACATGTTTGGATCAGTAAAAATATGTCTCAGTGAGATATGATATTTGACCTGTGAAGAAGTTTCCTGAAAATAATTGTACAGGAGACTTAAAAGGTCGTAGAACCATAATCCCATGGTTCATTAAGTATATTTCATGAAATCATGGCAAAAACTCAGTTATTGCAAAAACTCACCAAGAAGGCAAGATATTCCAGTTTATGTCAATGGACGAATGTATAACAATCGCACACACTGCTGGATCGATTTCTGTGAACTGCATTGTTGACGTTGTTCAGCATACCGGTATACACTGCGATATACGATCGCATAACGCTAATAACTAGCGTTTGATGATAAACAACATTCTTTGATATACTATGTACACCATGCAACTCGTCTGCAACTTCACTGCCGCGCATGCGCAATTACATTATTGAACCCAACGGAAAAATAATTCGAAAGAAAGAACTGCAGGACAAAAACGTCCAACAGGGCGTTGAGACGAACTGGTATGAGAAAGACGATAGAGAAAATTTGTTGTTCTTGCAAAGAACGAATAAGTTCCTGATTTCCAGTTACAAGGAGTGATAATATGATCACCTCCGTGTCTGTAAGTAAACCACGACCGATGTGTGATAGTTGAAACCATCACAAAGGAATCGTGAAAATGTGTTGTAAATGAAAAACAGCTAAAAAGAATTTTCGCTTTTCAAGATGTAGATGTGCAGGTGATATTCGTTAGGATACCACATAATTAAGAAAATCAAGATACGTTGTTCTATGTGATCGTCCATAACCTTATCTGCTCACATCTGTATAAGATGTAAGGAAGGTTGTGGTAGAATAAACTATATTCTTGCCAAGATAATCTTCTAGTCTAGACACCACTGAATAGTGGTAAATAATTACAAAAAGATGGAAATCTGTGTCATTAAATAATCCCGAGATTAATATAATTATCTTAAAAATAAAGCTGAAACGGACGTAAGAAAAGACGTCTCAGCAGAAGGACCGGTGACCGGACCGGTAAATACCGACCGGTGACCGGAACCATTTGTCAAGGATGGGTGGGCAAAGAAACCACGGCAAGCCGAACTTTCCCACTCCAAACACACTTGAAAATTGGTAGAATAGGACAGTGTTTAACACTTTATAAGTTTATGACCTATCTACAGAATATAGCCTCTTCTTGAACCAATAACAGGCGCCTTTAAAATCCTGGATAATACAGATCGCGAAGTCATCGATTTGCGAAGTACGGAAATATGATTGATAGTGGTACCTCCGGAATCGGAGGTGTGATGGCAGAAAAAGGTGAAAACCCTAGGGGTAACCTTAAGCGGGTCCACGCTTGCCGGTAGAATGCATGGAAGTCTTAAATTCTGACTTGATTAATCCATTTACTTCAAGACTTCTAACCGAGACGAATTCCGAAAGGAATACGACCAGTTATAGGAAGACGGCCTGTTATGGCCAGAAGTGTAATAGAAGAATAACTTTAAGATGAGGTCCCTCCAGATCCTAGGATCTAAGATCTGAGTTCAATAGGTCCTAAGCCATCTACAAGACTGTAGCCGCTATGCGGTCAATCTGATAGGCAATCCTATGTATCAGAACTCTTGTTGATTCCAGTAGCTTGAAAATATGCACTGCCGTAGGAGCAATAGAAAAGCAGAAGTCGATACAAATGTCGTCTTGCTAATCCTGCTAGCGTCATTAATGTGTCCCAACTGTTCCGTGACACTGACTGCAAAGTCTGTAGCCGACAGGTAAAGGCGGTTAAAACAATTAATCCTTCGGGTCTCGAACATAAATTAATAGAGGTCAACTAGTAATGTTCGACCTCAATGCTAGTCTCCGAGCCCACTTCAGCCGATCTATCTGCAAGACCAGCAGTCTGCATGTAGCCGGTTGAGATAGAAGTACAAATAACAGATATAGCATAATTTGATAACCGTCGCCAGTAGAACATCAGTATTGAAAAACACAAAAAGTCATGTAGATTGTTGAATCCATAAAATATAGTATTCAATACAATCATAGCCAGGGGTATACAACTATGTAATGTAGACGATACCCGTGATACTAAAAATTGACCGATGAAAACACAGCGGAATACCGGTAATTGGTAAGTGGTGACCGAACCGGACCGGTCAATGACCGGTAACTGTAGCCCGGTGAACGGACCAGTCATAATATGACCGGTGACGTTACCAGTTAAAGACCGAAAAATGGTGGAATCCATATGGTCTGTTATCAATGTCAAGCACTGCTCGGAAAAGAAGATCATGCCAAAAAAATCCAATCCGATGGCGATGAGACATCACTTATTCTGACCGGTGATCAGTGATCGGTGATATGACCGATGAATGGTGACCGATGTCCGGTGATCGGGACCGGTATAATATAACTGCGTCAGAATGGAAATATCTGGTGCAGAAGAATGACCATCCACGAAGTCATCTGATAATGTTAACCGGAAAACAACGGTAGATTATCAGTATTAATAGGCATAAGTGTCCTTGTAGTCGTAGTGGAGAAAAGAACAGCTTATCCCGAAGCCTGAATGTTAAACGAACTAGTGTTCGTATACAACTACGGCTCGGTGACTGCAACATGTGTGGATGCCATAAGAAGAACCATCACACGTGGAATGGAGACATGATATTCCTAAAGGAATAAAATGGAGAACGTCGATATGACCAGTAGGTTCATTAACGCCTACGTGAGAAGTGGCGACATCCATATAACTTCGATGCCGAAATATTGTTCGGCTACGCTGGAAATATTGTCTTCTACAATATTGTCTCCGTGAGCATTGACATGATCGCTTACGAGCGTATCAACGCCGAGAACTGCTCAATGAAGGAGAGGTATGTTCGATAACTATCCAGGGGTGCTCAATGCAGTCCGCTGATGTCTACGTGAAGGTTGACGACGTCCTCGTTTTCTGCGATGTCGAGATCTGGATCGGCCGAGATGTGGATCGGCTGCGATGAGACCGAGATCTTCTAGAATAACGTCTCCGTGAGTGACGACGTGATCGCTTACGAGAGCCGCGACGATGAGAACTGCTCGACGAAGAAGAGCGTGTCCGATGTCTAATCCTTGATGAAGACGATGTATTCAACGAAGAATAGGAGAATAATTCAATGAAGAAGACCGAGTTCTTCTTCTTGACCGGTGACTGGTGTTATCGGTGGCAGGCCTAACTGATGACTGTTGACCGGTGACCGGAGCGGTGATCAATGACCGGACCGGACCGTTGACATGACCGGACCGGTGACATGACCGGACCGGTGACATGACCGGTGACCGGACCGGACCGGTGACATGACCGGTGACCGGACCGGTGACATGACCGGTGACCGGACCGGACCGGTGACCGGACCGGACCGGTGATCAATGACCGGACCGGTGACCGGACCGGACAGGTGACCGGACCGGTGACATGACCGGTGACCGGACCGGACCGGTGACATGACCGGTGACCGGACCGGTGACATGACCGGTGACCGGACCGGTGACCGGACCGGACCGGTGATCAATGACCGGACCGGTGACCGGACCGGACCGGTGACCGGACCGGACCGGTGATCAATGACCGGACCGGTGACATGACCGGTGACCGGACCGGACCGGTGACCGGACCGGACCGGTGACCGGACCGGTGATCAATGACCGGACCGGACCGGTGACATGACCGGTGACCGGACCGGCCGGTCAGACGTCGATCAATGGTCCGTGATCAACGTCCCCGGTGACGTACCGGTCATATCATGACCAGTGTTGTCACCGGATAATGACCGTATGGCGGATGCCAAATGGTCCGGCATTGGTCGATGTCCTTGACCAATGCCATCGGGCAAAGACCGGCTGACGGGTGTCGCCATATGGTCTGATGTTGACCGACTGTCTAAGAGACTTAGCATAGTACGGTCGCGATCGTGCCCGATACCCGGTGACTGATACTGCAACTATCATCCATGATCTGCGAAGTCACCGGGTATTTATCCACTCTTGTTTCTGCGACCATCATGTAGTCGAATATATGAAAAACAAGAGCAAAGCATATTCAACCATAAACTGGTCACAGACCAGATTATCATACGGCACATAAAATCATTATTTGACCATAATGAAAATTATAATAATACTGCCGTAGATCATAAATTAAACAAAAGTTTAATTCAAAACAGATGAAAAATAAAATGACGATCAATTAGATTGTCATACGGAACGTTAAAATCATTATTGCACACAATGGCAAATGATAAACAATCTGTCAATAGAAGAACACGCTTTGCACGATCTCGTAACACATTAGAAGCACATGCTTTGCACGTTCTAGCAATGTATTAGAAGAGCACGTTTTGCACGCGGTCGTTCGCGCCTGAAAACACCCAGCATGGTAGAAATAAACCATTGTTCGATAAAAACAAGCTGGCTTACCTTTTACAAATGAAACAAAATCCATTAAATCCACACAAATTAATCCGAATGAGAAATAAAAAGATAAATAACACAATTTATCTATTCAAAACCCCAATCAACCAAGTGAAAAACAATATTTTAATTCAGAGCCGTAAAAGACACGTATACACCTGGTTGATCCGTAAAGAATATTGAGGGTTGGTTACCGATTTTTGGCTAGGTTGCATTGCATTATGTTTAACCTGGCCTGTATTACGGTATTGAGGTGGCGGATTCCCAGTTAAAATTCCGGATGAGTTATTTCCCCTTGGAAAGTATACGCATACGATAACAGGTCAGTATTTATGACATTAAAACTGCACACTAGAACTACAAGACAACCGACTTTAGCCACAAGACTACCGACTACAGTCACTAGAACGCAGCCAACTGCCATTACAGCGCAGACTACTGCCCTAAGACTGCACACTAGAACCACAAGACTACCGACTTTAGCCACAAGACTACCGACTTCAGTCACTAGAACGCAGCCCACTGCCATTATAGCGCAGACTACTGCCCTAAGACTGCACACTAGAACCACAAGACTACCGACTTTAGCCACAAGACTACCGACTACAGTCACTAGAACGCAGTCCATTGCCATTATAGCGCAGACTACTGCCCTAAGACTGCACACTAGAACCACAAGACTACCGACTTTAGCCACAAGACTACCGACTACAGTCACTAGAACGCAGCCAACTGCCATTACAGCGCAGACTACTGCCCTAAGACTGCACACTAGAACCACAAGACTACCGCCTTTAGCCACAAGACTACCGACTACAATCACTAGAACGCAGCCCACTGCCATTACAGCGCAGACTACTGCCCTAAGACTGCACACTAGAACCACAAGACTACCGACTTTAGCCACAAGACTACCGACTACAGTCACTAGAACGCAGCCCACTGCCATTACAGCGCAGACTACTGCCCTAAGACTGCACACAAGAACCACAAGACTACCGACTTTAGACACAAGACTACCGACTAAGTCACTAGAACGCAGCCCACTGCCATTATAGCGCAGACTACTGCCCTAAGACTGCACACTAGAACCACAAGATTACCGACTTTAGCCACAAGACTACCGACTACAGTCACTAGAACGCAGTCCACTGCCATTATAGCGCAGACTACTGCCCTAAGACTGCACACTAGAACCACAAGACTACCGACTTTAGCCACAAGACTACCGACTACAGTCACTAGAACGCAGCCAACTGCCATTACAGCGCAGACTACTGCCCTATGACTGCACACTAGAACCACAAGACTACCGCCTTTAGCCACAAGACTACCGACTACAATCACTAGAACGCAGCCCACTGCCATTACAGCGCAGACTACTGCCCTAAGACTGCACACTAGAACCACAAGACTACCGACTTTAGCCACAAGACTACCGAATACAGTCACTAGAACGCAGCCCACTGTCATTACAGCGCAGACTACTGCCCTAAGACTGCACACTAGAACCACAAGACTACCGACTTTAGCCACAAGACTACAGACTACAGTCACTAGAACACAGCCCACTGCCATTACAGCGCAGACTACTGCCCTTAGACTGCACACTAGAACCACAAAACTACCGACTTTAGCCACAAGACTACCGACTACAAGCACTAGAACGCAGCGCACTGCCATTACAGCGCAGACTACTGCCCTAAGACTGCACACTAGAACCACAAGACTACCGACTTTAGCCACAAGACTACCGACTACAGTCACTAGAACGCAGCCCACTGCCATAACAGCGCAGACTACTGCCCTAAGACTGCACACTAGAACCACTAGACTACCGACTTTAGCCACAAGACTACCGACTACAGTCACTAGAACGCAGCCCACTGCCATTTCAGCGCAGACTACTGCCCTAAGACTGCACACTAGAACCACAAGACTACCGACTTTAGCCACAAGACAACAGACTACAGTCACTAGAACGCAGCCCACTGCCATTACAGCGCAGACTACTGCCCTAAGACTGCACACTAGAACCACAAGACTACCGACTTTAGACACAAGACTACCGACTTCAGTCACTAGAACACAGCCCACTGCCATTACAGCGCAGACTACTGCCCTAAGACTGCATACCAGAACCACAAGACTACCGACTTTAGCCACAAGACTACCGACTACAGTCACTAGAACGCAGCCCACTGCCATTACAGCGTAGACTACTGCCCTAAGACTGCACACTAGAACCACAAGACTACCGACTTTAGCCACAAGACTACCGACTACAGTCACTAGAACGCAGACCACTGCCATAACAGCGCAGACTACTGCCCTAAGACTGCACACTAGAACCACAAGACTACCGACTTTAGCCACAAGACGACCGACTACAGTCACTAGAACGCAGCCCACTGTCATTACAGCGCAGACTACTGCCCTAAGACTGCACACTAGAACCACAAGACTACCGACTTTAGCCACAAGACTACAGACTACAGTCACTAGAACACAGCCCACTGCCATTACAGCGCAGACTACTGCCCTAAGACTGCACACTAGAACCACAAAACTACCGACTTTAGCCACAAGACTACCGACTACAAGAACTTGAACGTAGCCCACTGCCATTACAGCGCAGACTACTGCCCTAAGACTGCACACTAGAACCACAAGACTACCGACTTTAGCCACAAGACTACCGACTACAGTCACTAGAACGCACCGCACTGCCATTTCAGCGCAGACTACTGCCCTAAGACTGCACACTAGAACCACAAGACTACCGACTTGAGCCACAAGACTACCGACTACAGTCACTAGAACGCAGCCCACTGCCATTACAGCGCAGACTACTGCCCTAAGACTGCACACTAGAACCACTAGACTACCGACTTTAGCCACAAGACTACCGACTACAATTACTAGAACGCAGCCCACTGCCATTACAGCGCAGACTACTGCCCTAAGACTGCACACTAGAACCACAAGACTACCGACTTTAGCCACAAGACTACCGACTACAGTCACTAGAACGCAGCCCACTGCCATTACAGCGCAGACTACTGCCCTAAGACTGCACACTAGAACCACAAGACTACCGACTTTAGCCACAAGACTACCGACTACAGTCACTAGAACGCAGCCCACTGCCATTACAGCGCAGACAACTGCCCTAAGACTGCACACTAGAACCACAAGACTACCGACTTTAGCCACAAGACTACCGACTACAGTCACTAGAATGCAGCCCACTGCCATTACAGCGCAGACTACTGCCCTAAGACTGCACACTAGAACCACAAGACTACCGACTTTAGCCACAAGACTACCGACTACAGTCACTAGAACGCAGCCCACTGCCATTACAGCGCAGACTACTACCCTAAGACTGCACACTAGAACCACAAGACTACCGACTTTAGCCACAAGACTACCGACTACAGTCACTAGAACGCAGCCCACTGCCATAACAGCGCAGACTACTGCCCTAAGACTGCACACAAGAACCACAAGACTACCGACTTTAGCCACAAGACTACCGACTACAGTCACTCGAACGCAGCCCACTGCCATTACAGCGCAGACTACTGCCCTAAGACTGCACACCAGAACCACAAGACTACCGACTTTAGCCACAAGACTACCGACTACAGTC
Organism: Dreissena polymorpha; assembly: GCF_020536995.1. Taxonomy (NCBI): domain Eukaryota; kingdom Metazoa; phylum Mollusca; class Bivalvia; order Myida; family Dreissenidae; genus Dreissena; species Dreissena polymorpha. Next base: position 44,029,131 of record NC_068367.1, read on the forward strand.
ACTAGAACGTAGCCCACTGCCATTACAGTGCAGACTACGGCCCTAAGACTACACACTAGAACCACAAGACTACCGACTTTAGCCACAAGACTACCGACTACAGTCACTAGAACGCAGCCCACTGCCATTACAGCGCAGACTACTGCCCTAAAACTGCACACTATCACCACAAGACTACCGACTTTAGCCATAAGACTACCGACTACAGTCACTAGAACGCAGCCCACAGCCATTACAGCGCAGACTACAGCCCTAAGACTGCACACTAGAACCACAAGACTACCGACTTTAGCCACAAGACTGCCGACAACAGTCACTAGAACGCAGCCCACAGCCATTACAGCGCAGACTACAGCCCTAAGACTGCAGACTAGAGCCACAAGACTACCAACTTCAGCCACAAAACTACCGATTACAGCCACAACAGTGCAGACTACAACCCCAAATTCCATATGTTAGTATGCACGTATTACTTATCTTTTATTGTGTTTGTCATCCATTCTCGTCTGCATCAAGCTCAAACTCGGTCTACCTATGAGTGGTTGCTGTCAACTGCTGGTTCTGGTTTTGGACAGGAATTTCTGAAAATAGCAAATCATCATCATACGCATCATTTTCATCAGCAGCAGCAAAATCATCATCATCAGCAGCATTAAAATCATCATCATCCACATACAGCCACAGGACTACCGAGTACATCCACAAGACTATACCGACTACAACCACTTAACGAACAGCATTAAGCCCAGTTTTTACAGGATGCAGCTCTATTTATAATACAATGTATTTTTATGTAAAAAAGCGTCACGTCATTAATGCAAAGGTAGATAATGCATATGTTCATAATCATTTACTAGAATAAAACATGTGTAAAAGTTATCCCTTTCCAGTGATGATATAAAGCGTAATGGTAATGAACTTTTTTTAATGCTCATGGATATCCTAAAATAATTGAGCACTTTTAAAAGAGATCATGACACTTTTACATGTAGTCGAAATGCGGTGCTAAGAATGTTCACGTGACACATTGATTTAATAAATTGTTATATCGCAATAATCGTATTAACGTTTGTCGCGGACATCACGTAATATTCTGTCACGATGAACTTACGCTGGTTTCTTCACTTGCAGTCTGCGGATGAATGAAGTCTACAGCTTCCTTGGAGAACCCGTCGAAGTCGGCGTCCTTTACGCTCCAGGGGCCCTCCAACACCATCTGCAGCACTTCCAGCTCCGAGGCGCCCCGGAAAGTGCTGTTGTGTCGACTATCTGCGCAAAACTATGCGTGTAATAAAGATTTCAAATATCAATAAAATGCGATCTCTATGCAAATTGCCGTAACAGCCCTTATCACGTATTTGTAGTGAAGAGAAGCTTCCCATAAAGTTTCAATGAATTCCGGTCATTAGTTGCCGAGAAATAGCCCGGACAAAAATCCGGACGGACACACACGGACAGACAAAGCGGCGACTATATGCTCACCCTTATCACACCATGTACAAAATGCTCTTCTCTCATTGGCTGTTTGACGTCACATGCTGACTCCATATATTGTATTCCAATCGGGTACAATTTGCTTTAAATACTTTTAAAAACAATAGAATAACGCTACGTAGCCTGCAGCTTAGCTTAATGTAACCTGACAACATCAATAACAGATGGCTTAAAATATACTTTCACAACAGCACGAGTTAACCTTTAAATTGAGAAATCTGTGGATTAAGACAGTTTTTAAAACTGGTCACATTTACCAAAAAGGTGTAAAGTAGCACTCTTAATTGATATGCCTAGGTACATTTATAAATAACTGGCGGAAAACGTTATCCTTTTACAGACAAAAGTCTGCCTGCCAACAGGAAGTTGTAAACTAAGGAAATAAATTCTCAAAATTGATTCTAGCCTGTTTATGTAATTCTATTGAATATTCATTAAATTTAACTGGTCAGCAATAATTATTATGTGATCAGGCTAGACTGGACAACAATTTGGGAGGAAAACAGCGAGTTATACATGAAGACATTTGGCCATTTGGGGTAAGAAATTCATAATAATAGTTTACACTATTCAACAAGATTGAGTGACACTGGGTATAACATCGATAAATATACAAATATTTGACATTGTGATCACTAATAGTAACGAAAATAAGTATTTTACATTCCTTTTTCAGGATTTTTCCTGAAAATTTGTTATTGTTATATAATGTTCTTGAATTAAATTTTTTCCATAATTTTAGTTATAAAAAAAAATTGTTTGTCCTTATATAATAATAATATAATTGTTGCAGGGTTAGTTACTGACCCAATACGGGATATACGGTTCTGTGAAAAACCATATTGGGTCAGTAACCAGCGCTATAGATAACTTTTGGGGTATATTGGGTAATCACCCCCTGTTTTTGACAACAATAGGGTTTTTGTAAATTCAATAGAGTTTTAGCAAACATTTTCACCCCCTACTTCTGAGCTTAATTGGGTTTTTCACCCCCGGTTTTTTACTCAGTTGGGTAATTAAGGGGATTGACATATATAATAATATAAAATCTACTAAGGTTACTTTCATATTTATTCAAATGGAATTCAAAAAGGTACCTGTACATAACAGCAAACAATTACTGAATTTCTGATCAAAGTCTGGTGCTTAAATTTCAGTTTTTAAATAGGGTGAAATAAGTTATTAACATTTATACCTCAAAATCATTTCTGCTTTACTTCTGTTGCACAAACTGGGTGCAGTATGCACATTTCAACTCTTTCTGTCAGTAACTAACCCTGTAACTATTAATATGGGGAGCATACTAAATTGTTATATCGCAACAATCGTATTAACACTAGCAGTCCCCGTATAATTATAGTGATGTACAGTTTAAAATACTGTTATTAGTGGCTAAAACATTGAGATACTGCCATCTTATGCATAATATACACGGGTTCCTATGACACAGCTGAAAATTTCTAAACATTCTTAATGGTATCTTATCACGGATCATAAAATATTTCTTTTCTTTCATATTGGTCTTTGTGATAGTTTTGCAATGATGTAAATCAGCTATTAAGATTTCAAATATCAATTAAAACGGCCACCGGAAAAACTTTGCGAAACCGAAATTTCGCAAACTTAAGTACCCTTTTTCTTAAAGATTTGCTACTTTGAGACATAGTATGCGATAAAAGTCTTATTGTTGATTAATAATTGGTTATTTTCACTCAAAAAACGCGTTTTCTTCACTATGAAATTTATAAGCAAAGTTGGGGTTCCCATGGGATTTTTGCATTTCCCATGGGATTTTCGATTTCCCCATGGGATTTTTTCTCCCATGGGATTTTTTTTCTCCCATAATTTTCAAATGGGAGAAAAATCCCATGGGATTTTGAACATTTTAAAAAACGTGTTTTATTTGCGTTTGCAATTATTTTAACGTTATTTAAGGACTGTATATTGGTTTTATGCCAATTATATATAAAAATATTTAGTAATAAAAAAATCCCATTTTAAAATGGGAGAAAAAAATCCCATGGGATTTTTTTCTTATTTTGAGAGATTTATTCATGAAACTTTCAGAAACATCATATTTTATGAAATGATGAACAACTACGATATTTTAATGCGTTTATTCGTGTTTAAAAAAAACAAAAAATCCCATGGGATTTTTAAATCCCATGGGATTTTTTCTCCCATGGGATTTTTTCTCCCATGGGATTTTTTTCCAATGGGATTTTTCAGTTTCATAAGCCGAATAAGTTTCTTAATGCGAAAAACACCAATAAAGGAAATAATAATTATAATTTTGAATAATAAGTTGAATAATATAAATAACATGAATATTTTTAAAATGAGTTACAATTAAAGGTTTAAGCTAGTAGAACTTATCATTTCTTGTTCGAGCAGATGGTTGAGTCCAATTGGTGAGTATGCCAGCTTAGAACCAGTATAAATGCATCGCAGACAGACAACGCTGTCATACTGTACACACCGCTGAGTAACAATCTTTATTGTATTTCATTTTGCAACAGAAAATGAACTCCGTAGTATAATTGATCTTATATATGCCCTCTGCTTTTGAAAGCGTGCAACACATTAACATAACAATAAGTCCATGCCAAAAACTATGAGCAAATTCCATTCAAAGCTATATACACATTATAAAGGTCAGATGACCCGCGTCATGCGAAAATGGGTCTTATGTCATATGCGGCAGAAGTTGGTCCATCCTAGCTTGTCCAACCGCGCAGTCTGGTCAAGTACTACGCTGACTGATATATAAAGTCAAGCCATGATTCGTGGTCTCATATCCAAACTCGGTAGCTCCTGTGCGAAACTTTCACCGGAAACGACGGCACCGAGACGGGCGCTCGAACTTTGCGGATGCGCGTTATATGTTATATATAATAGCGCGATGTGTTTTTTCTTGCCTCAAATTAGTAAGCCCAATCAGCGTTTTATTGTGTTCTTTGCTTCTACTATTAACAAGAACTTCAACTGATACGAACATGAATTTTATTTTAATATGTTTATTTAATGCTCGGAAAACTCATTGTATATTTAGACTACTACTTATAAAACAAAGTCGGGTTTTCAACATCTGTTTTCGGCATAAAAATTGTTATTCCAAACCAGATTTTACGCACTTTACTGTACAAAATACCGTTAGGGCCACCGTGGTTACTCATTAAAATCCAGAGGGCGAGAATGCGAGAACGCGAAAGTACGATGACGACAGTGCGGCAATACGATGGCGACAATGCGTTCGTACGATTGCGAAAACGCGCTAGTACGATGACGACAATGCGACAGTGCGACAATACAATGGCGGCAGTGCGATAGTACGGGGCGACAATGCGATAGTCATATCGTACTGTCGCCGTGGTATCATCGCAATGTCGCCATCGTTCTATCGCATTGTCGCCATCGTATTGTCGCACTGTCGCCATCGCATTTTCGAATTGCCGCCATCATACTATCGCGTTATCGCATTGGCACCATCGTACTATCGCACTGTCGGCTATCGCCATCGTATTGTCGCATTGTCGTCATCGTATTTTCGCACTGTCGTCATCGTATTATCGCACTATCGAACTGTAGTATTGTCGCCATCGTACTATCTCACTGTCGCCATCGTATTGTCGCACTGTCGTCATCGCACTGTCTGAGTGTCGTCATCGTATTATCGCGTTCTCGCATTGTCGCCATCGTACTATCGCATTGTCGCCATCGTATTGTCACCCTGTCATCATCGTATTGTCACATTGTCGCCATCGTACTATCGCGTTCTCGCGTTCTCGCCCTCTGGATTTTAATGTGTAACCATGATGGCACTAACGGTATTCCGTAATACTGCTAAAGCACAGTATGATTAGGTCACTCCCAATGCTCAAATCTCTATGTCTATTTTAGTAACAACACATGTCTATGGAAGGATATTTAGGTAAAAGTTACATCATTCGTGGTGAATATTTACATTATGACTGATGCTTATTCTAATTTGCTTTATGACAATTCCAACATGCTTGTTGTCTATTCGTTTATACTTGATGATTGCTGCAACATTACATCATTCATGAATAATATTTACATTATGCGTGATGTTTATTCTAACATGCTTCATGACAGTTCCAACATGCTTGTTCTCTATCGGTTATACTTGATGATTGTTTCAACATGCTTGGTGACTATCCAATGTTTGTGTGTTCATTATTCCTGAAACCAGTCATAATCGGTTTTGCCACTAAGCGTCATTAACAACGGCAGTTAGCAACAGGCAGTAAGCAGAATGCAAGTTACTAAATTATGACATCAGGTGGCGCGCGTTTATTTTCCGTATGTTGAATAAATTACTTTTCGGAAAAAAAAGCGAAAACATCCGAATCATTTTGACTAGTAAACTGAATAAGCTGAATTAGTTCCCTTCGTTATATAATCTCCATTAAACTAAATACGTTCATTATTGCCATGAAGACCAGTAAGTTTACACAATGAATTGACTGCCGTGAATGTTTTTGATATTTGTAAGATGCAATTGGCACTCAAGAAATTATACATGTATTTTATTCAGAACATAACGGGGCTGATGTGTTGGAATTGTGGCCCTTCCCTAGTCCAAATAATTACAGTAGACGTAATCTACCGATGTGCATTGCATATCGACCTCATATTTATAAAGTAGCCCAAACCCCCATTGCCACAGACCTGTGCGTGAAACTTTCAGATTTCTCTAGTCTGTTTACCATGCTATAATTACAATTTCTATAAACACATATTTATCATTTTATGACTATATAATGTCTGTGGTATACAGAGAAACCTGAAAGTTACAAGTACTCGTGTCTAGTACTGTACAACTATTGTACTCCTCGTTGAGAAAACAACTACTTCATCTTCATGTATTAAAATATCATAAAACATAATTTTCAATCAAGTTGGAAAAAATCAATAAATAAATGTCATATAAACAGGTTTGTCATGAACGTTGACGTCGCTCTTGGTTACCAGAAAAATTCCCACGCACGGATTTCAACCGTCATTGTTTACAATCAATTAAGTGCATAAGTACTTGAATTTGTATAGTGTTTTTTAAAAGTGTCCAGCTACAGGTGGTTAGCGTGTGGCTATAATACTAGTTAGTGAAAACATATTTTGGAATGATAAGTAATCATATTATAACGAAAAATCAACTTTAAAAAAAAAAAATAAGTTAAATATATATTCAACAAGGTATCCAACTCAAAATCATCCAAAAACGGGATGCATCGTTTTAAACAGCCATTACTTCATCAATTTTGCAGCGATTTTCACGATCTTGGTCTTATTCAACGCAGAAATAAATTTCCTTTCTGGAAATGTATATGTCTTGCAATATTTTTACAAATACTGGGTCAACTTTTAAAAAATAACACGATACACAACTCGCGTGACCCAGCTGTGATCGATCAGACAGTATTCATGACTGAAATCTTCACGGGGAAATGGGCATTTTCCCTGCAAAGTTCACGAACCTCGATACCATAATTCAATAAAACGTATGAAAAAAACATTCTTACCGTGCTTGCCGTAGAATTATGCATCAAAACTAACTGTCCAGCGCATTTTCAAACCTTTGTTTACATACATTTCAACCAACTGACATTTTAAACACAAGAGTGATTTCATTGCTCCAATGCGGAGTTGTGTCTTTACAACTGGAGATTTCATTCATAAATACGGTCTGATCGATAACAACTGGGTCAAGCGAATTATGTATAGCTTTATTTCTTAAAATTTGACCCAGCATGTGTAGAAATATAACAATATATATACATTTCCTAAAAGGAAATTCATTTCTGCGTTGAATAAGACCGGGTCATGAAAATCGCTGCAAAATTAATTTAGTAATGGCTGCTCAAAACGATGCACCCCGTTTTCGGATGATTTCGAGTTGGATACCTTGTTATATATAAAACGGTAGTGATTTTTTTTACATAGAAAATTTGATTTTTCGTTTTAATATGATTATTTATCATTCAAAAAGATGTTTTCACTAATTATTAGCATAGCCACACGCTAACCACCTGTGTGTCCAGCACGTGTGCCGGGAGAACAGGGCTTAATGTATTTTTTGTTAAGCTCTATAATATTTATATCCAATCTGTATGAAAAAATGTCGGTGAACATTATTCCGGTGTTAATTTTTGAAAATATTGAGGCATTCGTTAATTATGGATCTAAAACGGAACATTAATCCGCAAAAAAAAAACACCGGGCATATTGCATATAAGATCGGACACATGAAATTATTTCGAAAGAAAGCAATAAGAGTTTCAATTCTACATGAGTAAGTCTCGCTGTGCACGATTACGCTCTTACTGCTCGTATATATTTGGCTCTTGGCAAATACCTAGTGTTTTATTTTGCTTAATCTAAATTGTGTCATGCATCTATATGTACTTAAAGCAGCATGACCAACAGCTCTTTCATATGTGAAAGAGATTGACACGAAATACCTACCCATCTATAATAAAGTTTATATGTGCACTTCAATATTATAGTTTTAAAGCCTTTTATGTGGTGCAATATAAAAGTACTCTAGTAAATTTGAAATTATGTAATCGATTTCCTCTCAACATACATGCAAAGTTCCAGATAACTTTTTCAGCAAAATCTTGGTTTACACTCTATAATAATCCAGCCTTAAAGTCTATTATTAATTCTTTTTTTTTCAGGTAAATATAATTTTTGGCACATCCGCATTTAGGTTTATAGTCTAAGAAGAGCTAATGACAATTGCCGGGTTACAGCAGACTTTTTGCGATAAAAGGACCAGATAATGGAAAACGTTCGGCTTTTCGACTGTTGTAAAGATGGTCTGTTATTCATAATAACGTTAAAGTGCTGTTGATTTCATAATTGTAATGAGGGCCTAGACGAGTCGAAACTCATTGATAAAATGTTTACATTATATGCATTGATATTGAGTTTTACGCATGATCACACATTTTGAATTCTTATTTTATTTTTCCAATGTGTAACCGTACGCACAGAATTTAAGTCTACTTTTTTACTAAATTTAATTCAATTTTTTACGACTTTAAGCGTCTTATCTGGAGCTCTGCATACATGCATTAGTAGCATATATTGAAATATATCCATAGACTTTCTTTGGTTATTGAAGGTAAATTACTGTACAAAAATTATGGTTAGTCATTAACCAAAAAAAGTTAAGTCTACAAACACGCGGTTAATTTCGGTTCAGTAGCAAATATCTTACAAAGGTGCGCAACTTCTCCTATAACATAAAATTTCCGTTATACGCCGTAAATTTCCGTAGTCCTCCGTAGCATTTCGGAATGACTGTCAATTGACATCATTGTATCATGCATGATAGTATGTTGCTTTGTGCTTGGGTGAAACTCACATCTTACCATCGCGTTAATTTATTCAACGCATTAATATTTGATTTCATTATGCACTGCGCCTATTGCACAAGTCTCTCTGCACAAACCAACATACACATATGCAGCATGCAATTAACGAACAAGAATGTTGCATCTGTACACATTCATGATACCATTAAGCAGAATGTAAATAGACATTGGACATCAGGCAAGATGTAAGTGTCATCAAGCATGAAAAGGTGTCTACATACTAATTGAAAGTACCATCAAGAATCATGACACAGTCACAAAGAAGGATGTAATTTTTACCTAAATACCCTTCCATATTTGTCGGCACTGTGTGTTTTGCTTAATTTCACTGAAGAACGTCTACTGGTAAATCTTACAAAAAAAGTGATAAATAAGACTGAGTAGCAATTTTTTCGGCGTTGCTGTTTAACGTCAAATTTGGCCTTTCAACGAACTTCTTAAAAGCCCATTGAATTTTAATGAAGAAGTTTCCCGCTTGTAGGTCCGAATGAATTAAATCAAATTTTGCAATTGGCAATTTGATAGAAATCCCCATAAAACATTGCACATAGCTTTCTGAAATAAACAGGCCACATTGAACGCATTCACGATATCCAACAGCTCTCTTTGCAAAGACCTATCTAGTGTTTCTTGGCCGTGTAAGATCTATAATTAGAACATCGTCACCTAAACATCTACTAAAAGAAGAGCATATTTTGGGGAAACAAATTCAATAAGAGTATAAAACGTCCACGATCAATAATGTGTAGTTTGTTAAAGATATCACGGCAGTAAAAACATAGCACTTTAAAGAGACCACAATCTGGTACATTTGGTCAATTGTTGCGTCCGTGGCGGACAATACATTTTTAAAAAGAAAGCGTACAAAAAAGCAAACACAAAGTTCTTCGTAAGCTTGTTTTAATCTTAAAAACACATAATCGACAGTCATTCCAGTCAAATACAATACTAACAGTCAGCACTCTAGAGATCAAAATTGCGGATATAAATATTTAATTCAGGGATATCAAGTGTATCAAGTTCGAATTCCGGAAAAAATAGCCGGTAGTCTGGGGCATTAGGTCCCTTACAGGGATAAAAGGTAAATCCCCGCCCGAGCCGTAGCTAACTGATTTATTGTAGTCTTTCTAGTTGCAATTTCTGGTGAGTACAATGCGGAATATTACGGATATTTGCAACATGTCGAAGATTTTCGGAAAGTAGCGAAGAGGTTTTCGTCAGTTAATATTCATGTCCGTGCCGGCCGCTAACTTATCAGAATCAATAAAAAAGAACCAGGAAAAATCGGTACCGATCGCAAATTTCCGGAATTCCGATAAAGCTTCAACATAATTTGTTCTCAAATGATCGCGAACTCGAACGAATCTGTCCCTACGCCTCCAACTCCCTTTAAATCTCATCGGACGTACATTGATCTCAAAATCTATCCTTGACGACTCAAATCATATTTCCTGAATAGTTTGGCCTATTGACGTCCCTGTAATTATAACAATGGTCTTTTGGATAAACACTGCTAAGTTGTTGCAATATAATAACCGTTTAAAATAGTTACCGGTTTTCATTTAATAAAATGATTAAGTCATATTCGAGATTTCAGCGATTGCCAATATTTTGCTTTTGTTTCTCATAAGCATATGGTGCTTGGTATCTGCTATTGACTCCTATGTAGATTGCAAATATTACATAACCTTTACAGCGGCCGAGCGCAGATATCTGCATTTGGCCGCTAAAAAGAAAAATCTTTGCGCATTAATTTAATTCAAATCTCATTATCATAATCAAAATCATCATCATCGTCGTCGTCGTCACTACTACCACCACCACCATCATCATCATCATCATCTTCTTCTTCTTCTTCTTCCTCCTCCTCCTCCTCATCATCATCATTAACAACAACAGCAACACCAACTTAACATCATCATCAAACAACAATAAACATCGGTAGCATACAATGTGCTTCATCAACCATACATAATTATATGCGTTAAAACACCATAATAGAACAGCATGAATGAAGCTGTCTATTACTCTTTTATATTTCCTATACCAATATTTTTTTCGTTAATTGAAGGACTAGTTGAAATCTTCTATAAAAGCCCTCCCACCCCCCCCAAAATAAAAAAAAATAAAACATAATAATAATAACCCTAGCAAACAACAATAAACATAGGTTAGTTAGTATACACTGTGCTTTAGTATGGTGTACGAACTGGTCCAAAACTATTCTAAACTGTCCGAGACAGTTTAGAAACCGTCCGGGACGGTTTGTAAACTGTCCCGGACTGTTTACTAAACTGTCCCGGACAGTTTACTAAACTGTCCCGGACAGTTTACAAACTGTCCGGGACGGTTTAGGAAAGTTTTGGACCGTTCGTGCGCATAAACCGTCCGGGACGGTTTAAACTGTCCGGGACAGTTTAGTAAACTGTCCGGGACGGTTTAAACTGTCCGATACGGTATTATTTATATCAACCAATCAGAACACTCCTTGCAATAATGCTTTACTTTAGAAGTCGTAATGTAATATCGTTGTCATCTCGAGCGACGCTATTTTTCTCAGACAAAACATTATTTTAAAATAATTGCTGCCAAAAACGCCAGAGTTAAAAATGATTATTTTATGTACTCGAAATAAATGTATTTGCCCACAAAGTATTTCTGACATTGGTAACGAATTTCTTCTTTTACAGTCGCTGCCCTGAAACTGTCGAGTAGGTGTAAACTCGGGATATGATGTGGTCATTCTGTTCACATTTCTAGCCAGAGCATCCAATCTTGTCAGTGAAGAGTTAATCACCTCAAGGGACCTATTTGTCTCTAAAATTCTTGTAATGGAATTTAACACCTCCCGACAAGTCTCTAAAAACCGATCTCTGTCCATATTCGCGTACAAATGATAAATTATCGAACAATCACTCGAGTGAACGTTACTAAAACGGAAATTCTCACTTTCGAAATGGCACACAAATGCGAAGTGTTCTGATTGGTTGATTGACTCCTCCTAAGAACCTTTGCCGTACTAAAATTTATGCCTGTAAACCGTCCGGGACAGTTTAGGAAACCGTCCCGGACAGTTTCCAGGAAACCGTCCCGGACAGTTTCCTAAACTGTCCCGGACGGTTTGTAATACACAAAATAAATCGCCCGGTACAGTTTACAGACGCACGAGCGGTTCAAAAGTAAGAAACTGTCCGGGACAGTTTAGTAAACTGTCCGGGACAGTTTACAAACCGTCCCGGACGGTTTATAAACCGTCCCGGACAGTTTAGAATAGTTTTGGACCAGTTCGTACACCATACTTTAGCAACCATGCATAATGAATGTTTATGACTTCGGACCGTTGTGATCAAATTTAAAAAAGCAAGATGGTATGTATGCGGCACACAACACATAGATAATTATAGTTTTATACCTTAAACGTAGTTCATCAAAATAAAGATAAGTTATTATCTATGTAATACTTAAATTAGGTTTATAACGTATGCATATTTGTCTAAAACTTGTGAAATGTGATTCGTAAGCCGACGACAACATTATCATTCGGACCCTTCTCCCCACCTAACAATCGAGATTAAACACCTATGGAGATCCCGATCTTATCAATGAATAAACCGGTTCAATGATGTCAAGTCAAATAAAACATACTATTACTATCCAAATAAATATCTATCAAACAATGTAAATTGATATACCTACTTAACTAAAACTAAACTTAAACGATTAGCAAGAAAAATATATAAAGAAGAAGCAGGCAAAGTAGGCAAATTAATTGTAACATATGTTTTCTCAGTCTCCCACTGTTGAACAATATAAATAGTATTTATCGCCACCCCAAAAGGGATCTTTATCACACGTTTGGCTCAACTAATATATAATTGTGACAGGACAAACTGTCAACAAATACCTTGTTAATGTTTTATACATAACTCCAATCAAAGGTCAACTTCCAAGGAAACTGCGGCATGTTAAAACTGTTGATTATGACAAAATGTTGTTTAGTACAAATCAGTACAATAGCGTCTGTTATGTGGCCTATACTAATCCAGTTAAATAAAACTTTAATCGCAGAAAAGTTTAGATTCTTTACACCTTTAAAGGGGCCTTTTCACAGATTTTGGCATTTTTTTTAACTTATTCATTAAATGCTTTATATTGATAAATGTAAACATTGGATCATAAAAGCTCCAGTAAAAAATCAAGAAAAAAAATCAAAAAAAGGAAATGTACATTGCCCGGAGCAGGGTTCGAACCAGTGACCCCTGGAGTCCTGGCAGAGTCCTGTAGTATAAACGCTTATGCCTACTGAGCTATTCCGCCGAGTACACATTCTCGACGTATTTTATACCTTATATAAGCAATCTTCGTAGTTTCACAAAATTTAACGACAAAAACAGAACTCTCCAAATTATTCAATCGTTTCGCGTTGCAACGCTTTATAATTTTTAGGTTTTAAAATCGTCAAAAGATGCATATAATGGCTATATTAGAGCATGGTTAATGTTCAGTATTACTGTTTCCTCACAAATATCATAACTAAAACGAAAACTTACGAATCTGAAACAACTTTTTTCAATTTTGTCAATTTACCAAATCGTGAATAGATCCCTTTAAGAAAATATATATAACAGTTTCTTCCTGTTTTAACAAAATGATACATTTAAAAATAAATTATGAAGCATCGCTAGCAATATTAGAAAGAGAAGTAGAAGGAGAATTATTATCAATAGTAGCAGTAGCAGCAGCAGCAGCAGTAGCAGCAGCAGCAGTAGCAGTAGCAGAATCAGTAGCAGTAGCAGTAGCAGTAGCACTAGCAGTAGCAGTAGAAGTAGCAGTATCAGTAGCCGTATCAGTAGCAGTAACAGTAGCAGCAGCAACAGCAGCAGAAGCAGCAGCAGCAGCAGTAGCAGTAGCACTATCAGAAGCAACAGCAGCAGCGGCAGTGGCAGCGGCAGTGGCAGTGGCAGTAGCAGTGGCAGTAGCAGTGGCAGTAGCAGTGGCAGTAGCACTATCAGTAGCAGCAGCAGCAGCACTGGCAGCGGCAGTGGCAGCGGCAGTGGCAGTGGCAGCGGCAGTGGCAGCGGCAGTGGCAGTGGCAGCGGCAGCGGCAGCGGCAGTGGCAGTGGCAGCGGCAGTGGCAGTGGCAGCGGCAGCGGCAGCAGTAGCAGTAGCAGTAAGAGTAGCCGAAGCAGTAGCAGTTGCGGCTTTTTGCTTTTTTGTTTTAGAAGTGTTTGTCGTATAAGAAGAACGCAAGGAAGACAAATTAATTGTAACATGTGTTATCTTAGTCTCCGTTGTAGTAGTATTTGTTGTATCTACACAGCCATTTTTCAGTCACCTGAGAGACATGTTTTTATAAGAGATTTAATTGTGGACCAATACATCGTGTATTAATATCAGTGTACCCACTGGGACACCACATGGGGCGAGGATTAACAGATAAACTAGGCCTTCAACTAATTATGCGCCTAGAGGCAAACAATACTATAACTTACTGATAATTTTAGGATTAGGATGTGTTTGTATCTTATTTGAAATTAGCTAGCTTAATTCAAAAACTAATTATAGCCTCAATATTATCACAAGAACATCATCACATATTCATTGTGCAATATATAATCATATCACCATCACAATATGCCAGAGCGTTAGTATTTATTGTGCATACATATCCTACAGCAACATTTACAAAACTTATTACAAACCAACCGCTCAAGCTTTAATTAAGATTGATTTCAATTTATATTATGACATACATTAAAGATCACTGTCAATTAATTAAAAAATAGCTTGATGCTTCGTACTCAGCGATTTAAGTAAAAGAAACGTTGCGTTCACAATAATTGGGGTTAATAAAAAAAAGTCTGCAATTAAAATAATCAAATTTAAATAATACTAGATTTAGTTTCAAATTGTCGCTCAAAAAATGTATCAGTTATATCAGTTACTAGGGAATCGATTTGTTTAATCTCCGCAATCCAATAATAATTATGGTGTTTGTATGACAAATTAATAGCTATTCGTCATTGAATGTATGATACTCATAAAAATATTGAAACAATAACCACAACAACAACAACATATGTGATTATGTATATATCTTCTTCAGATACTCTGTGTCATACTTTCAAAATTATCCTCATAAGATTCATAATAACAAAATAAACACTATTGCAATATTAGTAAAAACCAACTTAGCCGTTATGCTAATGATTTTATGTTCAGTATGCGTGTACATTTCAATATTATATAACAACAAGTGTTCACAAATACCTATGTTTAATAAATATTAAAAACATGAGAACCAATGAAGGTATTTCATTTTAATAGACTAGTTTTACCGTGTGTGTACATTCATATAAAATCTTTTGAAAATCACACTTGAGATAATGTCTTTAGGTTTTGCTATTTCTAATCGATTTAAACACCATAAAACCACCGTATTTTCTCTTACATTCTAAATTTTCTTACATTTCCTTTTTAAGCCAAATATTTATGTTTTCATGATTCTAAATTTTCGGACATACGGATTTTCGTACAGTCAGTTAAACAGCGCTATTTTATCAGATTTTGACCCTGTTTTTGCTTATCTGATGACCCTTCGGTCATGCATTTTTACAACCGGATTAAAGTAATAAAACAGAATCATGCCTAAGGGCAATCGACCATTACATTTGCGTACTTGGGTAAATTACCTTGTAAACCTCTAATAAGCAATGGTTCCTTCCAACAGCGTTTGAAATGATATCGTATTAAGAAAGCCAAACGTTTATTGTTTTTACTTTTTATATATTATTTCAGTTGATTGCAAAGCTGTTAAGTTGCATTTTTAAAGTAAAGAACGAAGGGAACAACACAATAAAATTATGTACACTGATGTATTATTTCTACTTCAATTAAATAATTGACAAACAAACATAACACACTTGTCTCTAAATATTTTTCGTATTTAAATTTTCCAACACGAAAAACAATATCTTTAAGTGAACGGAAACTTATAATTATTACGGCATATAGTAAAAGCAGAGTTGTCTGAACCATAAGTAAAATAAAAAATAAAAAATGACACAGCTTATTTTTCCCTCAAGTGTTAATGATAATATGGATAAACAATTAAAAATACATAAAGTCCATTGTGTTGATTACTCGTTATTGAAATATTGCAATGCCAATTATAAGACATCTGATTAAAAACAAAATGTATGGTGGAATACCTAATCTGGAAATACAAACTAATGATACTATTAATGCAACAACAACAATCACATCTTTTCAAGCGCAATCAGAAAACTGCTACAGCTTTGTATTAACAAACATAAATATGTTTGTGCTTATAGATTTAGATAAACTTCAAATCTTTAAGCGTGCTATGAATTGAATATAATTTATATTTAAAAGTTTTGCTACTCTGTTGATAACTAGCAACAGCAAAAAGGAAGATACCATTTTTTATCATCTAATTTTATTTATATTTCATTGTTTATTTGTTTATGATCACAAGGATTGTTTGGATAACAGAGTGTGTCTAGATATACCGGTACCCTTAAAAATATTTTTATGAATTGCAATTAAGCGTAGAAATTAAACAGGCCCTAATACAGACACCATTTTTATCGGAATGCGATTATAGTTTCAATAGCAACTCGTAACGCTTTTTGGATTGAATGTGTAATGACTACTTTTAGCGACAAATTGACTTGGTCAAATACTGCATCTTAAACGGATAAATAAAATTGAAACCATTTATTTTCAATATTATCAACATTATTATTTAGTTATTAATACATTAAGCAGCAAACTCTATTAATCAAAAAGATTTGATATAACATCCGAATTCACTGCAAAAATGAGCTGAGCGATAGGTTTTACGGTTGTTGAAATTGTTCATGATGAGAATGACGATGACGACGATGATGACGATGACGACGATGATGACGATGACGACGACGAGGAGGAGAACAACGACGATAACAATGACGATGATTATGATGATGATGACACTGATGATGATGATCACGACGATGACGACCATAACGATGTTGTTGGTGATAGTGACGAAAATGCTGCTGCTGTTGCTGATGACGATGCTGCTGCTGATGATGCGGTGGAGGCGGAGGAGCAGGACGAGGACGAGGGCGACGACGACGACGACGACGACGACGACGACGACGACGACGACGACGACGACGACGACGACGACGACGACGACGACGACGACGACGACGACGACGACGACGACGACGACGACGACGACGACGACGACGACGACGACGACGACGACGACGACGACGACGACGACGACGACGACGACGACGACGACGACGACGACGACGACGACGACGACGACGACGACGACGACGACGACGACGACGACGACGACGACGACGACGACGACGACGACGACGACGACGACGACGACGACGACGACGACGACGACGACGACGACGATGATGATGATGATGATGATGATGATGATGATGATGATGATGATGAGATGATGATTATGTTGATGATGATGATCATGATAACGTTGATAACGATGATGTTGATGAAAATAACGATACTGTAAGTAGTAAATTAACTCATTAATTGTTATTATAATACACAAGCACATGCTAATGGATCTGTATCCGCAAGGCGGTCAAATGAAAACTCACTTGGTATAAATATGAAAAATTGAATCAAAATATCATAATGCGGAGTGTTAAAATGTGTTCAAATCTAGCGAAATTGTTGCAGTACTTTTCTACCGAAACCAATGCTTAGCCCAGTTATTTTAAAAATAATTTCAAAATACCACGATACACGTCAATTGGCTAACAAATACATTTGTAAGTTTAACCTCACTCAAAAACAGTATTTATTGAAGACAGGGCGTCAACAATGTCCGAGTTTCTTCAACGTAGCTTAAATACCTAAAGTACCTTTCCGTTTGATTTATCGCAGGATCCTGGGTCCGCACCCACAGTCTTTTAAAGTGTCTGCATTAAAAAAGATAATAATTGTTGTTTGTAATAATCTTTGACAGCTCATAAAAACATGTAAATCCTCAATTCGTAGAGTTTCAGTATGATTTCATTTATTTAAAAAATAAAGACGGTTACCATATTTTATACACACATATATTAGTAGCTATATGCCATAAAACATAGGACATAATGTATATTATAAATCAAAGCGCTGAAGGCACTTTAGTTGTTCGCTCTTGTCGTCCTTGATTAGCTTGTTCGCATTGCATATGCTTATCATTGTGCACAGGCTAATCTTATTTGACGTGCATTAAGCCTCGTTTTCCATGAAAGCAGCCAATATGTGCATATTTTAATGATAAACACTAGACTGGCCAATGGCGTTTACAAGCTGGTATATACATTCACTGCTAGAGCAGAATCATTTGTCGTCTGCTGCAGACAGGCAGTGGTAATCGTTCCTAGCAGAGTGAGTTGTGGTTCTTGCCGTACTTAAGTCTTCTAAGCACCTACTGATTTGCATTTATTATCCATTTTCTTGAAACGCCGACTAATAAAGTGCGATAAACCGCCTTTAAGCACTTGGCACATTAACAAATAAGAACATTCCACACCTAACCGAGAACCGACGTCTTTAATCGCGAAACTATTACCAGAAATTGAATACCGCAAGAAACAACAATGAGCTCACTTCGATTAAATATAAATACACTATATTCATTGCGTCCTAAGCAATCAAACATATCAACCGAA
The DNA here is from genome assembly GCF_020536995.1 of Dreissena polymorpha. Taxonomy (NCBI): domain Eukaryota; kingdom Metazoa; phylum Mollusca; class Bivalvia; order Myida; family Dreissenidae; genus Dreissena; species Dreissena polymorpha. The sequence continues at coordinate 44,047,747 of NC_068367.1, forward strand.
AATACCAGCGAATACAGTATTATATATGACATCGATCTTATATATCGCCTCAGACATGCGAGAGCGCCACGATGAGTGAAGAGTGTGTGTCTGAGAGTTTGTTTACAGGTCCTACTGGCCTCTTCACGAGATTTGTGTAGCCCGACCTGAATGATGAATGAAATGGATGTAGTAACAGTTATATGAACACGATATATCCGTACCAATATCCATGTGAGCATATACTAATAATAATTAATTTTTTAATCGCCATAAGCTTGAAAATAAACGTAAATAGATACAACAAAGACCAATTCGGAGACTTTAAAAAATTTTAATTCCCTTTTTTTTTTTTTTTTTTTTTTTTTTAAATGAAATTATTCTCGGTTTGATAAATACGCTATAGTATGGTTGAATACGTGTTATTTAGAAGAAAGATTATGGTAATGGTTTAGCGCGTATAATGCACGGGTTTTGTGTGCATGTTTTAGCGCGAAAGCGCACGAGTTTTTCGTTTTGGGGTATATATGATTTGCACATCTAGTGAGACGCCATTCGAGGGTTGTTTTTGACAGGCAAAGTTATGGAGCAAGAAAACGAAAGGGTGATAACCCCGCCCGCCCGCCCTTAATGAACATATGTATGGTTAAATAATTGGTTACATTGCTATTATGTTTATAATTTTGCTATTATAAAGTCTATATTTAGTATATTTTCAGTTCGGTGTTTAGTCCATGTGAGATGGGATCTTAACACGAACCGATTTCTTTACTGGTAAAGAAGATGGGTGTATTTTCATTTAAGTCTGAAGCAGCTAAGTTTTCTTGATTATTTTGACTCATTTTTTACATAATATTGTGTTTAATGAGGTCTTTTAATTTATGGGTGTCATGTTTTTCGAGACTCTCAATTTCTGGAGATAGTACCTCCAGCATACTTATTGAAATATTGGTATGTTTAAATGTCAGTGTTATAATTTTTTGTTGTCGTTCGTAATGAACGTTTAATTTTAAAGACATTTTTATTTTACGATTACTTAATATTTTCATTTTGGTGTGACTGGTTAGATGTTGAAGTCGGTTTAATATAGCTGTTAAATTCGTCATATGCATTTATATATTTCTCGAAATATTTATGATTTATCAACATTCTTTATAGATGCTTTATGGATTTTATGGTTTGAGTGATTTGTTTGTTTCTTGTTGATGTCCGGGGTGTGTGCGGGATGCTTTTGATGTTTGTTTGTTATGTTAACTTGCGCAATGAAATTGATAATGTTTTAATTACTTTTTTTACTATAAAATACTTAATGTTACAGTATCTTAATAGCTGCTTATTTGTAGATTTCTCTAAATTAGAGGTTTTGGGAGGTGATGAAGGCACCTAGACACCGGTCTCGAGCCATGGGTCCTCATACGTCCCCCTGCCATTAAAAGAAAAAATAAGAAAACAAAAATGGCAGTAGGGTTGCGTATCCCGCTCGCGGTTTTACCTGAATCGTTTATTACTACTGATTATTGTATGGGGTGTACGTGAAGTCATGTACACTTCTCTTGATTGGTGGTGGTAGATGAATCTTGCAGATATTAGCAGCTTCTTTGAACAAATTAATGTTTCACATTTGTTTATTTATAATATTTAAGCAAGTTAGCGTGATTGATGGGCATTGGGGGCGTCCTGTGTGCACTGTGGGCATCGGCGGGGATCAGTTTATTCAAATAGTAACTCTTTTTTTTGAGATATATACTTGACGTCTAATTGTTATGAATACATTTGCACCTTTTCACATGACACACATGTGTATGCGAAGTATTCATAATTACATGCCCTACAGCATTTAAATAGTATCGTTTCAGTTCTTTATACACCTGAACAAAGATGTTACACCGTTTCCAGTCGTCTCGAGATTCCTCAACTGAGCGGTGCCGTTGAGGTCTATATCCATTGCGCATACAACATATACGGGCGTCAGAAGAATTGTTTTTTGCATTTATTTGTTGAAAGTCCTGTCAAATACAAGCACTCACTCCTATTTTGTCTTTGGTTTATTATTTGTTTGATAATGATAATGATGATGATATGGGTTATAAAGATGATGAGATTTTAATAGTATTTTGAGAATAGAGAATAATAAATTTACTCATAACTATGAGTAAATCAGAGTTTATTTACAGGTCCTACCGGCCTCTTCACGAGGTCTTTGAGGTTCGACCTGGGGACCTATAATTACCTCCCCTGCAATAGAAAATATATATGGAGACTCGCATTCTATGGAATATCAAAATCTCAATATCTCTTTCTCCGAAATTTTTTTCTGGTAAAAATCATCTTAAATTTAGCTGTATATTCGTATGTAATTAATTAAACAAGAGTTATAAAAAGGCATTGCAAAAAATATCGCGTTTTACTTGAATAAGTTACCTCCCTTAAGCCTATCGGAATATCAAAAATACGTATATAAACAAAACGCGTTCCTTGCATAAGTGATAATAAAGCGCGTGCCCGTGCCACTCGTCCTCCAAATACTTACTAAATATAGTACAACGTATCTACAATCATTGCGACTAACTCATACCTCAGTAAATAAGTAACCAGGATAAATATACGTTTAGGTAATTAAGATATAAAACATACATATAAAAATTTACATGTTCCCTGTCTGCCGAACCCGATCCATGGACTATAGCCACAAGAGGTTTCTATGTACCTATGTAGCCGGATTGCGCCCTCAGAGCGCCCAACACCGACACAGATCACGCTACTCTCCGGTCAAACACAATACTGCATAGGACTGCTGCCTTTGTCACCATATTATCAGAATCATTAACGTGCAAAATGGAAACTTTCAACTGTCCTTTCACTTCATACATAAGCCATTGCCGATCTTCAATGATCGCTTATTTCCGAGAGATGCATTTTATTTTTTTCAAACTTCGAATTTTGATATATGTTTAGCTTATTCATTTAGATTACATTATTTTCACTATAAATATTGACTTTGATCCAATTGTCATCTGAAAAATACGATTTCGCGATTTCTTCAAAGATCGAGCGAGCCTTTTTACCTGTTTACTTATATATATCTAATTTAAGGTTACACAGATGTAAACTTGTCGTGGCCGAGTGGGTAAGGCGATGAAATTGAAATCTTTTGGGATTTTCCCGCGCAGGTTCGATTCCTGCCGACATCGCATACTTTTTGCGACGCGTTTTATTTCTTTTCTAACGTAATTTGATTTAATATAGCACATAAGCTATGTTTATTGTTAAATATGTTGAAAATTGTATGCACATCCTTCAATTTTAAAATTAAAACAACGTTATGGCTAAATTGATTAATTTACTGCTGAAAATACGAATGATGCATGTTGCATTTTTATTTTTATTTCAAAAAGTAAACGGTAAATCTGTCTATTTTTGGTATTTTTGCTGTATATAGTGTTTCTATAAAAACTTAATTTAAAATATAACTTAAATGATACTATTTTGAATTTTATGACACTTTGTTTTTAACCGACCCAATTTTTACTTGGCTGAAATCACTTACATTTCATGGCGCTATTCCATAGATTAAAATTTGTAAAAAATAAATGTCTGTAAAAGAATACTTATTTCATCTTGTTTAAACTTTAAACACCTTTACTGCATCTGTACACACCAACTGCATGCCCATATTTGGAAATTTGAATGAATTATGGAACTTTTATATACCCCAGGGGTGAAAATAAACTGGACAAAAGCCGAGCGTGAGGGTGGTTTTGAAAAAATCGGTTTATTTTTTTTAAGCATGGAAAGCTACCTACAAATTTGCATGTAGTTTAGTGAAATGATGCTGATTAGGAAAATAATTAATTAAATTATATTTGGATATGTGCCCATTAGAGGTGCGCAAGCTTAAAAAGGTAGAATTACCGAAATTCCCGTTCTTACACGTTGTAGCATGGATCGGGTATTGAACACGATACACGTGTGTATTAGCACCCTACTGTAGTCCCGGCGGGGTTATCAACTGCACCAATACACCGGTAAGCAACCAGGGGAATATCATATGAAAAAAGAACTATCATGCATGTTTGATTTGTTAAAGTGTGTCACAAAATTTCCCTAACTGCCGATGTCGGCTATAATTTCGGTATAAACATGCAAAGAAATTAACATATATATATAATGTTAATGCCGATATGTTATTGGACATTTTGTATGTCAAATGTTCATTATTTGTATTAAAATTAAGACGATTGTATTGAACCCGATACACGTGTGTATTAGCACCCTACTGTAGTCCCGGCGGGGTTATCAACTGCACCAATACACCGGTAAGCAACCAGGGGAATATCATATGAAAAAAGAACTATCATGCATGGTTGATGTGTTAAAGTGTGTCACTAAATTTCCCTAACTGCCGATGTCGGCTATAATTTCGGTATAAACATGCACAGAAATTAACATATATATAATGTTATTGCCGGTATGTTATTGGACATTTTGTATGTCAAATTTTCATTATTTGTATTAAAATTAAGACGATGCTTATTTGCCAGAAAGCGTTTATTTCAAATTCAAAACAAGCAATAATCATTCATAATACCAAAATATAAAACTAACAAAATGACAACACTCTCGCTTAACGCAACGTTCAGAAGCACGCGCACTTAACAAAATTATTGCAACTAATGCAAGCTGTAATTAATATGTGACTACTTGCTATACAACCAGTATCATGCGAAAATTGATCTTATTTAATTGTGGTTCCCTCTTTGAATTTATGTTGCCTGTCGACTTTTAGAATAATGTGTCAGTAAGAAATGTATTGCTTGCTCTACAACCAGCATCATGCGAAAATGGATCTTATTTAATTGTAAATCCCTCTTTGAACTTAAGTTGTCAGTCGACTTTTAGAATAATGTGTCAGTAATAAATGTTTTTCTTCAGTTTCACATGTTTTTTTAAGAAAATTTAGTGAAAGATGCAAATGTGTCTTATTTATTTTTTTCTGTGTCTTCAATGTATCTTATTTATATGTGACTGCGTGCTTATTTTTTTTTCAAGAAATGAAAGATGCAAATGTGTCTTATTTTAATTTTATCCATGTCTTAAATGTGGCTTATTTATATAAGATAAAATGATATACTGCCAGTGTCATGCAAAAAAGGATCTAATTTCTTAATATCCACATTCACGCTTTGTTCTTTATTAGCACCGTCTTTAATTAGGCTATCTATTTAAAGTACAGATTACTGTGAACTTAATAATTGTGCAACGGTGATGTTGATCCATTATCGTTGTTAATTTAAAATGTAGACAACAAGTTAGCAATTAATGAAATCAGTTATTTTGGAAGTAAATCTAATTTTTTCTGTACAGTAGCCAGGTGGATGTGTATTGAGCGGATAAGATAGGGATCACCACAACAAGTTTCTAATACACAGTATAGACTTCCCCTATTATTATTAATTACCTGATTGGAATAAATAAAGTGTTAAAGATCATTTCATGTGAAAAGCAGGATTTCTGACATAATTTCAATCGTTTTGCTTTTATACACAATTTCATGGAACAATGAATATATTGGCGCGATGGAACACAATTTATAAATCAAGCTGACAGTATAGTATCATTTTTTAATTATGTGTAATTTAATTCGCATCTCTCCCTTAACTCGTTCAATGACACGTGAACTTATATCAATTATAAAACATCACGTGCATCATTAAATATATTTTTTTAATTATGAAAACATATATGTTCTACATGGTTTTGTTTAGTTTTTTTTCTCAAGCAGAGAGACATTATAAAACATTGTTATATATAAAGCGCTTTACTTTTCTACATTACATAAAGATATATCGATTTTTTTGTTAAGTGTACGTGCTTGACATATTTATAAAAAGGCAGTGTTTATTTTTGTAATAAAATCGAAAATTGACATTTAATTTGATGCAATCCACATTGTTTAGCGGCCAAGCGCAGTATTCCGCTCTCGGCGGCCGATGGTGTATTGCAATATACACAATGAAAAGCTGGGTTTCTGACATAATTTCAATCGTTTTGTTGACGCGGAAGTGCTTTTTGGTGGCCAAAAATACTATTGTTCCCTTTATTTAAACCTAAATCAGTATTTTTTTACACTTGAAGGTTTGTACAGCGAGGATTTCGGTACCGGCGCGGGTTTATGTGCTTGTTAAGAATTACCGAAATCCCCGCTAAGAGGCAACATATTATCCTGATTTATGCTTTGATTAAACATTGATAACTAAATTGCAAAAGTGTATAGCATATTGTAAATAAGGTAGTACGATATCATTTGTTTCATCAGATTTGTTTGGAAAATACTTTCTGAAGACTTATTATTACTATGTCATGTTATATTTACATATACTTTTGTGTAACCAATGTTTTAAATGTACATTTTACCTTTTTTACATTCGTTTACACATTTTTCACATTAATAAACTATTTAATAATGGAAAAAATATTCTGATAAGAGTGTTTAAATGATTAACACTAATATGATTGTGTACAAATCAACATTAATGCAAAGCCAAAACCCAAACATAATGACATATAGACCCTTTAAGGCGTAATATGGGGGATTGGCGTAAACATGGGTGATTTCGGCTCTGGGCGTACGAATGTAGCAGTACCGAAATCCCCGCTAATTATTTTCCAAAAGAAGTAACCGAATGGGAGATAATACATGTCACTGGTTGCTAATGAAAAAAAACACTATAATAATTTTGTTGACACTTGAAGGTTTGTACAGCAGGATTTCGGTACCGGCGCGCGTTTAAGTTCTAGTGTAGAATTACCGAAATCCCCACTGAGAGGCAACTTAATGCTGTCAAGAGTGCTTAATAATTAAAATTAATATCATTTTTTTGCACCTTAACATTCATGTGAAGTCAAAAACCATTCATACCGATGACCTATTGACCCTTTAAGGCGTAAATATGGGGATTTCGGTACTAGGCGGGCGAATGTAGAATTACCGAAATCCCCTTTTCATCATCGCACATTAGTGTAACATAAATTTTAACACAATATATGTAGGGAAACTCATATGATTCGCGTAATGTGAAAATGATTATTATGCTATAATTCGACCACGAAACTTGACGTGACTTAATACCGGACATTATGGAATGGAGCTACGCTTGCCGTATTTGACATAAGACCCATTTTCGCAAATTATCTTATCAATGCTTATATGAATTTGATTGCTATAATCTAATGCGTATTCGACACGGAATTATTGTCAAGGTTTTTCATTTTGTCAATATTTATCATAGCAGGGGACATTGCTGACATCAATATGGATACTGTTTTCATTTTCTGTCGAGAAATGATATGACTTATTATCAAGATTATTTTATAGTACGGTAGCGTTCTCTTCACAAGTGAGATTTATTTGTACTGGTAAATTGCTCTTATACTCACCATTCGGACTCGACGATCGGCTCGAATAAAAATGTTAGTCGCTTAAAAGTACAAATTCATCATATTGAGCACGATTATTATTATTATTATTATTATTATTATTATTATTATTATTATAATAATTATTATTATTATTATAATTATTATTATTATATAGCTTTTAGAAACTTATACCTTAAAAAAAATCCCATTGGAAAAAAAAATCCCATGGGAAAAAAAATCCCATGGGAAAAAAAATCCCATGGGACAAAAAAATCCCATGGGATTTTTTTTATTATTTTAAAACACGATATAACGCGTTGAAATCGCGAGAAATGCTCATCATTTGTTAAAAGGTAGTGTTTCTGAAGGTTACATGAATAAATCTCTAAAAATCAGAAAAAAATCCCATGGGATTTTTTTTTCCCATAAAAAATGGGATTTTTTTTCAATCAAAGTAAATTGAACGAAAGTAAGCACAAATGTTTTAACAATGCTTAAAATCGATAACTAAGCACAAACGAACGTGTTTTATGTTTTTGAAAATCCCATGGGATTTTTTCTCCCATAAAAAAAGCTGGAGAAAAATCCCATGGGAGAAACCAAAATTCCCATGGGATAATGAAAAATCCCATGGGATATTACAAAAATCCCATGGGAACCCCAACTTTGCAAATAAAGTTCATAGTGAAGAAAACGCATTTAACAAGCAAAAATAACCAATTATTTATCACAAGTTAGACTTTTATCTTATACTTTATCACAAATAAGCAAACCTTCAAGAAAAAGGGTACTTAAGTTTGCGAAATTTCGGTTTCGCAAAGTTTTTCCGGTGGCCGTTTTAAATGCCATCCCTATGTAAAATTGACGTAACAATAGCCCTTATCACGTATTTCACATACTCGGTTCAAATATACGCTATCAAGTTTGAAATATGGCTGACCGTATATAATAACATAGTTGTGTGCAACCTCCTAGTCGTCTGGTATAAGGCTTATATAAAGATTTTCATATGAAAACAATAACATCTGAAATATTTGTCTTAAAATAACATTGGCCGTGCACTATATTATATCTAAATTGCCATATATTAAGGAAGAATGGAAAAAAATGCCACAATATAATATTAAATCCCATAATCTAAATGAGCAATGTAAAAAGAGTGTTAAACGCGAGTGCGTAGAGTCATCCCATATTAGCATGTGCAAATCAGGGACGACACTCTCCGCCTAAGCTGGATTTTTGCTAAGAAGAGACTTCCCTTAAATGAAAATTACCATAAAAGAGGAGAGTGTCATCCATGAGTAGTCTGGCGGGATTGCACACGCTAATATGAGACAACAATTTACGCACATGCATTAACCTCGTTTTCTCAGAGCGCGTCTCACATGTTAAATGGATAACATTATTTAGATGCCTAGTAATCGAAAATGCACAAGCAGTTACCTTCCGATTTCCTCTAGGACGTGGTACTTTTCCCAATATAACAAATCTCGTATATCCTCGTTACAATAATTTAAGATTGATGGTTGGCAACCATGGCTAATATGTAAGTACAATGTGAATAAATTGTAAACTTACCGCTTTCATTCAAGATGATGGGCAATGTGGGGTTGCTGGGTCCGAACTCCGTCTCGGCGCGCACACGGATGTGGTATTCCTAGTTCTGAGAGTCGTGCAGACCTGTGACGTCACACTTCAATTGGTTCGACGTTGGTGCCTATGATGGTGATGATATATATAGCTCTTGTAAAATAAATTCATAAGTTATAAAAATTGCAACATAGGGTGTAAGTGTTATCGGTGTTATCGGTGTTGGTGTTATCGGTGTTAGTGTTGGTGTTATCGGTGTTGGTGTTGGTGTTATCGGTGTTGGTGTTATCGGTGTTGGTGTTGGTGTTATCGGTGTTGGTGTTATCGGTGTTGGTGTTGGTGTTATCGGTGTTGGTGTTAGTGTTATCGGTGTTGGTGTTGGTGTTATCGGTGTTGGTGTTGGTGTTATCGGTGTTGGTGTTAGTGTTATCGGTGTTGGTGTTAGTGTTATCGGTGTTGGTGTTAGTGTTATCGGTGTTAGTGTTATCGGTGTTATCGGTGTTAGTGTTATCGGTGTTATCGGTGTTAGTGTTATCGGTGTTATCGGTGTTAGTGTTATCGGTGTTATCGGTGTTAGTGTTATCGGTGTTATCGGTGTTAGTGTTATCGGTGTTATCGGTGTTATCGGTGTTAGTGTTATCGGTGTTATCGGTGTTAGTGTTATCGGTGTTATCGGTGTTAGTGTTATCGGTGTTATCGGTGTTAGTGTTATCGGTGTTATCGGTGTTAGTGTTATCGGTGTTATCGGTGTTAGTGTTATCGGTGTTATCGGTGTTAGTGTTATCGGTGTTATCGGTGTTAGTGTTATCGGTGTTATCGGTGTTAGTGTTATCGGTGTTATCGGTGTTAGTGTTATCGGTGTTATCGGTGTTAGTGTTATCGGTGTTATCGGTGTTAGTGTTATCGGTGTTATCGGTGTTAGTGTTATCGGTGTTATCGGTGTTAGTGTTATCGGTGTTATCGGTGTTAGTGTTATCGGTGTTATCGGTGTTAGTGTTATCGGTGTTATTGTTATCGGTGTTATCGGTGTTAGTGTTATCGGTGTTATCGGTGTTAGTGTTATCGGTGTTATCGGTGTTAGTGTTATCGGTGTTATCGGTGTTAGTGTTATCGGTGTTATCGGTGTTAGTGTTATCGGTGTTATCGGTGTTATCGGTGTTATCGGTGTTATCGGTGTTAGTGTTATCGGTGTTATCGGTGTTAGTGTTTTCGGTGTTATCGGTGTTAGTGTTATCGGTGTTATCGGTGTAAGTGTTATCGGTGTTATCGGTGTTAGTGTTATCGGTGTTAGTGTTATTGGTGTTATCGGTGTTAGTGTTATTGGTGTTATCGGTGTTAGTGTTATCGGTGTTAGTGTTATCGGTGTTATCGGTGTTAGTGTTATCGGTGTTATCGGTGTTAGTGTTATCGGTGTTATCGGTGTTAGTGTTATCGGTGTTAGTGTTATCGATGTTATCGGTGTTAGTGTTATCGGTGTTATCGGTGTTAGTGCTATCGGTGTTAGTGTTATCGGTGTTAGTGTTATCGGTGTTATCGGTGTAAGTGTTATCGGTGTTAGTGTTATCGATGTTAGTGTTATCGGTGTTAGTGTTATCGGTGTTAGTGTTATCGGTGTTATCGGCGTTATAATGTTATCGGCGTTATAGTGTTATCGGCGTTATAGTGTTATCGGCGGGCGGCGTTATAGTGTTATCGGCGTTATAGTGTTATCGGCGTTATAGTGTTATCGGCGTTATAGTGTTATCGGCGTTATAGCGTTATCGGCGTTATAGTGTTATCGGCGTTATAGTGTTATCGGTGTTAAAGTGTTATCGCATTTATGATTTATTATTAGTATGGTTATTATTATTGTGTAACTTAGCTTTCATTGTAATTGTCATCCATTGTTGTCTTGGCAAAGGAACGGTTGCTGTCATCTTCCGTTTCTGGTTTTGCACAGGAATCTCTGAAAATAGCACAATAATTAAAATAAATTAGAGATGGGATTTCTGAAAAATGATTAATAAAAATTATCTCCCTTTAAAGCTTGTTACTTCCCTTGGATTGTGTTTTTTTACCTTTGACCTTGAAGGATGACATTGACCTTGACCTTTCACACTCAAAATGTTTAGCTCCATGAGATACACAAGCATGCCAAATATCAAGTTGCTATGATCAATATTGCAAACGTTTTGACCATTTTTCGAAACCTAAACGAAAACCTAAACGCAAAACCTCAATGCAAAGTGTGACGAAATTTCAGACGGACGGACGGACAGACGGAGAGTACGATCACTATATGCCCACCTTCTTACATAGTTATTCTTTTGAGTGTTTAGGAGGTCGTGCAGTTTGCAAACATCAACGGAAAGATTACAATCCAATGCATTTGTCATCGTCATCCGTTTGGAATGTCAATTAGGCGATGAGTGAGTTTTTAGCATGTTTCTTTCTATTTTATTAATTTAAAAATGGCTGCCCCCATGGTAATGAAATGACATGTGTTCGAGATTTGATATTTCTAGATATGTAAACTTTTTTTACTATTTAAGCGTAACTTGCCCTCGTGAATGTCGATATTATTCACTAGTTATATAATTTTCCGCCGAAATACGTGGAATAAACATGATTCAGATTTTTGAAAATAATGTATATTTTAGTGTTAAAATCGCTTTGTATTTTGATTGAGTTTGTGGATGTTATGATACGTTGATGTACAAAATTGGTAGCAGTTTGAAGGAAAAACATCCTTTAAAGCATATATGTATACATTTTCCATGTGGCACTCTTCCTTTAGTCAAATGTGAGTTAAATGCTAGAGGTTCCACATTTTTCAAAATGAAGCCTCTACATGAACCTTAAATTAAACTCTAAATCAACCGATACATAAAGCGTCTACACAAGATACAGACATGTACAAAGTCATTAGTATACATGCCTAGCATACTATGTACAGAAGTACAGTAAAAAATTGCACAGGCGCTTTGACAAATAATAAAAAATGAAACACGACTTCGGCGTTTACTTGCAAACGTTATTTACTTTATTCCTATAAGCATAAATTGCAATAGTCAAATAAAACAACAACAATTTATTTCAAACCTAGCAAAAAAGAGTATCAAAGATTTAATGGAAGAATAAAATAACTTACCCAAATGCCGTATGTTGCGAACACTAAGTCCCCAGCTAGCGCTCTAGTGGCAATTCTATAACTCTCAGTGTATGTCAAATCGGCTTATTATACGTGTAATCACCCGGCAGTGTTAACCGCCCAAACGTGCTTTTCATGAACTCGAACAGAACAGATTTTCAAACTGACCAATCAAATAGGCATGAATCGATCATGTACACATCAGCTGATATCGTACGAATACAAGCGTCAATTACTGAGGCCCGTTAGTGTTACTTTGCAGAAAAACATAACAATTTACAATTATACGAAGACCGTAGTTTCTTAAAACTAAACGTATTTCATCGCGTTTTGGCTTAAAATGTATTTTCTACCACACTGAATAATGTGCCTAACAAAAACTTCCTTAAAACCCCTATTATAAGCAAAACCGGAAAACTCTGAAAACTTACATAAATTGCCAATTGTAAAGCTCCGTACAAATGAGGCCCCATATTCTACATTACATAACAAACAAATGGGTTCTATCGTTACATGGGCTTTGGTATGTGTGCCACAGCGACGAAACTTGGCAGACTTGTGTGTCCCGATGGGTCAAGCATGCGCCAAGTTCAATATGGCGTCTCAGTGCCATCGCTTCCGGTGAAAGTGTCGCCGAAGGTACGCTAACTGGTCCGTATTGGCCCGGTTACCCCATAATAGGAGCCTGAAGTCGCGATTATCTCTCGGAGTAGGTGCGCCACAGCGACGAAACTTGGCAGACTTGTGTGTCCCAAGGGGCCACGCATGCCAAAAGTGCAATGTGGCGTCTCAGTGCCATCGCTTCCGGTGAAAGTGTCGCCGAAGGTACGCTAACTGGCCCGTATTGGCCCCGTTACCCCATAATAGGAGCCTGAAGTCGCGATTATCTCTCGGAGTAGGTGACCCAGAGCGACGAAACTTGGCAGACTTGTTTGGCCCGATGGGCCACGCATGCCAAAAGTGCAATGTGGCGTCTCAGTGCCATCGCTTCCGGTGAAAGTGTCGCCGAAGGTACGCTAACTGGCCCGTATTGGCCCCGTTACCCCATAATAGGAGCCTGAAGTCGCGATTATCTCTCGGAGTAGGTGACCCAGAGCGACGAAACTTGGCAGACTTGTTTGGCCCGATGGGCCACGCATGCCAAAAGTGCAATGTGGCGTCTCAGTGCCATCGCTTCCGGTGAAAGTGTCGCCGAAGGTACGCTAACTGGCCCGTATTGGCCCCGTTACCCCATAATAGGAGCCTGAAGTCGCGATTATCTCTCGGAGTAGGTGACCCAGAGCGACGAAACTTGGCAGACTTGTTTGGCCCGATGGGCCACGCATGCCAAAAGTGCAATGTGGCGTCTCAGTGCCATCGCTTCCGGTGAAAGTGTCGCCGAAGGTACGCTAACTGGCCCGTATTGGCCCCGTTACCCCATAATAGGAGCCTGAAGTCGCGATTATCTCTCGGAGTAGGTGACCCAGAGCGACGAAACTTGGCAGACTTGTTTGGCCCGATGGGCCACGCATGCCAAAAGTGCAATGTGGCGTCTCAGTGCCATCGCTTCCGGTGAAAGTGTCGCCGAAGGTACGCTAACTGGCCCGTATTGGCCCCGTTACCCCATAATAGGAGCCTGAAGTCGCGATTATCTCTCGGAGTAGGTGACCCAGAGCGACGAAACTTGGCAGACTTGTTTGGCCCGATGGGCCACGCATGCCAAAAGTGCAATGTGGCGTCTCAGTGCCATCGCTTCCGGTGAAAGTGTCGCCGAAGGTACGCTAACTGGCCCGTATTGGCCCCGTTACCCCATAATAGGAGCCTGAAGTCGCGATTATCTCTCGGAGTAGGTGACCCAGAGCGACGAAACTTGGCAGACTTGTTTGGCCCGATGGGCCACGCATGCCAAAAGTGCAATGTGGCGTCTCAGTGCCATCGCTTCCGGTGAAAGTGTCGCCGAAGGTACGCTAACTGGCCCGTATTGGCCCCGTTACCCCATAATAGGAGCCTGAAGTCGCGATTATCTCTCGGAGTAGGTGACCCAGAGCGACGAAACTTGGCAGACTTGTTTGGCCCGATGGGCCACGCATGCCAAAAGTGCAATGTGGCGTCTCAGTGCCATCGCTTCCGGTGAAAGTGTCGCCGAAGGTACGCTAACTGGCCCGTATTTGGCCCCGTTACCCCATAATAGGAGCCTGAAGTCGCGATTATCTCTCGGAGTAGGTGACCCAGAGCGACGAAACTTGGCAGACTTGTTTGGCCCGATGGGCCACGCATGCCAAAAGTGCAATGTGGCGTCTCAGTGCCATCGCTTCCGGTGAAAGTGTCGCCGAAGGTACGCTAACTGGCCCGTATTGGCCCCGTTACCCCATAATAGGAGCCTGAAGTCGCGATTATCTCTCGGAGTAGGTGACCCAGAGCGACGAAACTTGGCAGACTTGTTTGGCCCGATGGGCCACGCATGCCAAAAGTGCAATGTGGCGTCTCAGTGCCATCGCTTCCGGTGAAAGTGTCGCCGAAGGTACGCTAACTGGCCCGTATTGGCCCCGTTACCCCATAATAGGAGCCTGAAGTCGCGATTATCTCTCGGAGTAGGTGACCCAGAGCGACGAAACTTGGCAGACTTGTTTGGCCCGATGGGCCACGCATGCCAAAAGTGCAATGTGGCGTCTCAGTGCCATCGCTTCCGGTGAAAGTGTCGCCGAAGGTACGCTAACTGGCCCGTATTGGCCCCGTTACCCCATAATAGGAGCCTGAAGTCGCGATTATCTCTCGGAGTAGGTGACCCAGAGCGACGAAACTTGGCAGACTTGTTTGGCCCGATGGGCCACGCATGCCAAAAGTGCAATGTGGCGTCTCAGTGCCATCGCTTCCGGTGAAAGTGTCGCCGAAGGTACGCTAACTGGCCCGTATTGGCCCCGTTACCCCATAATAGGAGCCTGAAGTCGCGATTATCTCTCGGAGTAGGTGACCCAGAGCGACGAAACTTGGCAGACTTGTTTGGCCCGATGGGCCACGCATGCCAAAAGTGCAATGTGGCGTCTCAGTGCCATCGCTTCCGGTGAAAGTGTCGCCGAAGGTACGCTAACTGGCCCGTATTGGCCCCGTTACCCCATAATAGGAGCCTGAAGTCGCGATTATCTCTCGGAGTAGGTGACCCAGAGCGACGAAACTTGGCAGACTTGTTTGGCCCGATGGGCCACGCATGCCAAAAGTGCAATGTGGCGTCTCAGTGCCATCGCTTCCGGTGAAAGTGTCGCCGAAGGTACGCTAACTGGCCCGTATTGGCCCCGTTACCCCATAATAGGAGCCTGAAGTCGCGATTATCTCTCGGAGTAGGTGACCCAGAGCGACGAAACTTGGCAGACTTGTTTGGCCCGATGGGCCACGCATGCCAAAAGTGCAATGTGGCGTCTCAGTGCCATCGCTTCCGGTGAAAGTGTCGCCGAAGGTACGCTAACTGGCCCGTATTGGCCCCGTTACCCCATAATAGGAGCCTGAAGTCGCGATTATCTCTCGGAGTAGGTGACCCAGAGCGACGAAACTTGGCAGACTTGTTTGGCCCGATGGGCCACGCATGCCAAAAGTGCAATGTGGCGTCTCAGTGCCATCGCTTCCGGTGAAAGTGTCGCCGAAGGTACGCTAACTGGCCCGTATTGGCCCCGTTACCCCATAATAGGAGCCTGAAGTCGCGATTATCTCTCGGAGTAGGTGACCCAGAGCGACGAAACTTGGCAGACTTGTTTGGCCCGATGGGCCACGCATGCCAAAAGTGCAATGTGGCGTCTCAGTGCCATCGCTTCCGGTGAAAGTGTCGCCGAAGGTACGCTAACTGGCCCGTATTGGCCCCGTTACCCCATAATAGGAGCCTGAAGTCGCGATTATCTCTCGGAGTAGGTGACCCAGAGCGACGAAACTTGGCAGACTTGTTTGGCCCGATGGGCCACGCATGCCAAAAGTGCAATGTGGCGTCTCAGTGCCATCGCTTCCGGTGAAAGTGTCGCCGAAGGTACGCTAACTGGCCCGTATTGGCCCCGTTACCCCATAATAGGAGCCTGAAGTCGCGATTATCTCTCGGAGTAGGTGACCCAGAGCGACGAAACTTGGCAGACTTGTTTGGCCCGATGGGCCACGCATGCCAAAAGTGCAATGTGGCGTCTCAGTGCCATCGCTTCCGGTGAAAGTGTCGCCGAAGGTACGCTAACTGGCCCGTATTGGCCCCGTTACCCCATAATAGGAGCCTGAAGTCGCGATTATCTCTCGGAGTAGGTGACCCAGAGCGACGAAACTTGGCAGACTTGTTTGGCCCGATGGGCCACGCATGCCAAAAGTGCAATGTGGCGTCTCAGTGCCATCGCTTCCGGTGAAAGTGTCGCCGAAGGTACGCTAACTGGCCCGTATTGGCCCCGTTACCCCATAATAGGAGCCTGAAGTCGCGATTATCTCTCGGAGTAGGTGACCCAGAGCGACGAAACTTGGCAGACTTGTTTGGCCCGATGGGCCACGCATGCCAAAAGTGCAATGTGGCGTCTCAGTGCCATCGCTTCCGGTGAAAGTGTCGCCGAAGGTACGCTAACTGGCCCGTATTGGCCCCGTTACCCCATAATAGGAGCCTGAAGTCGCGATTATCTCTCGGAGTAGGTGACCCAGAGCGACGAAACTTGGCAGACTTGTTTGGCCCGATGGGCCACGCATGCCAAAAGTGCAATGTGGCGTCTCAGTGCCATCGCTTCCGGTGAAAGTGTCGCCGAAGGTACGCTAACTGGCCCGTATTGGCCCCGTTACCCCATAATAGGAGCCTGAAGTCGCGATTATCTCTCGGAGTAGGTGACCCAGAGCGACGAAACTTGGCAGACTTGTTTGGCCCGATGGGCCACGCATGCCAAAAGTGCAATGTGGCGTCTCAGTGCCATCGCTTCCGGTGAAAGTGTCGCCGAAGGTACGCTAACTGGCCCGTATTGGCCCCGTTACCCCATAATAGGAGCCTGAAGTCGCGATTATCTCTCGGAGTAGGTGACCCAGAGCGACGAAACTTGGCAGACTTGTTTGGCCCGATGGGCCACGCATGCCAAAAGTGCAATGTGGCGTCTCAGTGCCATCGCTTCCGGTGAAAGTGTCGCCGAAGGTACGCTAACTGGCCCGTATTGGCCCCGTTACCCCATAATAGGAGCCTGAAGTCGCGATTATCTCTCGGAGTAGGTGACCCAGAGCGACGAAACTTGGCAGACTTGTTTGGCCCGATGGGCCACGCATGCCAAAAGTGCAATGTGGCGTCTCAGTGCCATCGCTTCCGGTGAAAGTGTCGCCGAAGGTACGCTAACTGGCCCGTATTGGCCCCGTTACCCCATAATAGGAGCCTGAAGTCGCGATTATCTCTCGGAGTAGGTGACCCAGAGCGACGAAACTTGGCAGACTTGTTTGGCCCGATGGGCCACGCATGCCAAAAGTGCAATGTGGCGTCTCAGTGCCATCGCTTCCGGTGAAAGTGTCGCCGAAGGTACGCTAACTGGCCCGTATTGGCCCCGTTACCCCATAATAGGAGCCTGAAGTCGCGATTATCTCTCGGAGTAGGTGACCCAGAGCGACGAAACTTGGCAGACTTGTTTGGCCCGATGGGCCACGCATGCCAAAAGTGCAATGTGGCGTCTCAGTGCCATCGCTTCCGGTGAAAGTGTCGCCGAAGGTACGCTAACTGGCCCGTATTGGCCCCGTTACCCCATAATAGGAGCCTGAAGTCGCGATTATCTCTCGGAGTAGGTGACCCAGAGCGACGAAACTTGGCAGACTTGTTTGGCCCGATGGGCCACGCATGCCAAAAGTGCAATGTGGCGTCTCAGTGCCATCGCTTCCGGTGAAAGTGTCGCCGAAGGTACGCTAACTGGCCCGTATTGGCCCCGTTACCCCATAATAGGAGCCTGAAGTCGCGATTATCTCTCGGAGTAGGTGACCCAGAGCGACGAAACTTGGCAGACTTGTTTGGCCCGATGGGCCACGCATGCCAAAAGTGCAATGTGGCGTCTCAGTGCCATCGCTTCCGGTGAAAGTGTCGCCGAAGGTACGCTAACTGGCCCGTATTGGCCCCGTTACCCCATAATAGGAGCCTGAAGTCGCGATTATCTCTCGGAGTAGGTGACCCAGAGCGACGAAACTTGGCAGACTTGTTTGGCCCGATGGGCCACGCATGCCAAAAGTGCAATGTGGCGTCTCAGTGCCATCGCTTCCGGTGAAAGTGTCGCCGAAGGTACGCTAACTGGCCCGTATTGGCCCCGTTACCCCATAATAGGAGCCTGAAGTCGCGATTATCTCTCGGAGTAGGTGACCCAGAGCGACGAAACTTGGCAGACTTGTTTGGCCCGATGGGCCACGCATGCCAAAAGTGCAATGTGGCGTCTCAGTGCCATCGCTTCCGGTGAAAGTGTCGCCGAAGGTACGCTAACTGGCCCGTATTGGCCCCGTTACCCCATAATAGGAGCCTGAAGTCGCGATTATCTCTCGGAGTAGGTGACCCAGAGCGACGAAACTTGGCAGACTTGTTTGGCCCGATGGGCCACGCATGCCAAAAGTGCAATGTGGCGTCTCAGTGCCATCGCTTCCGGTGAAAGTGTCGCCGAAGGTACGCTAACTGGCCCGTATTGGCCCCGTTACCCCATAATAGGAGCCTGAAGTCGCGATTATCTCTCGGAGTAGGTGACCCAGAGCGACGAAACTTGGCAGACTTGTTTGGCCCGATGGGCCACGCATGCCAAAAGTGCAATGTGGCGTCTCAGTGCCATCGCTTCCGGTGAAAGTGTCGCCGAAGGTACGCTAACTGGCCCGTATTGGCCCCGTTACCCCATAATAGGAGCCTGAAGTCGCGATTATCTCTCGGAGTAGGTGACCCAGAGCGACGAAACTTGGCAGACTTGTTTGGCCCGATGGGCCACGCATGCCAAAAGTGCAATGTGGCGTCTCAGTGCCATCGCTTCCGGTGAAAGTGTCGCCGAAGGTACGCTAACTGGCCCGTATTGGCCCCGTTACCCCATAATAGGAGCCTGAAGTCGCGATTATCTCTCGGAGTAGGTGACCCAGAGCGACGAAACTTGGCAGACTTGTTTGGCCCGATGGGCCACGCATGCCAAAAGTGCAATGTGGCGTCTCAGTGCCATCGCTTCCGGTGAAAGTGTCGCCGAAGGTACGCTAACTGGCCCGTATTGGCCCCGTTACCCCATAATAGGAGCCTGAAGTCGCGATTATCTCTCGGAGTAGGTGACCCAGAGCGACGAAACTTGGCAGACTTGTTTGGCCCGATGGGCCACGCATGCCAAAAGTGCAATGTGGCGTCTCAGTGCCATCGCTTCCGGTGAAAGTGTCGCCGAAGGTACGCTAACTGGCCCGTATTGGCCCCGTTACCCCATAATAGGAGCCTGAAGTCGCGATTATCTCTCGGAGTAGGTGACCCAGAGCGACGAAACTTGGCAGACTTGTTTGGCCCGATGGGCCACGCATGCCAAAAGTGCAATGTGGCGTCTCAGTGCCATCGCTTCCGGTGAAAGTGTCGCCGAAGGTACGCTAACTGGCCCGTATTGGCCCCGTTACCCCATAATAGGAGCCTGAAGTCGCGATTATCTCTCGGAGTAGGTGACCCAGAGCGACGAAACTTGGCAGACTTGTTTGGCCCGATGGGCCACGCATGCCAAAAGTGCAATGTGGCGTCTCAGTGCCATCGCTTCCGGTGAAAGTGTCGCCGAAGGTACGCTAACTGGCCCGTATTGGCCCCGTTACCCCATAATAGGAGCCTGAAGTCGCGATTATCTCTCGGAGTAGGTGACCCAGAGCGACGAAACTTGGCAGACTTGTTTGGCCCGATGGGCCACGCATGCCAAAAGTGCAATGTGGCGTCTCAGTGCCATCGCTTCCGGTGAAAGTGTCGCCGAAGGTACGCTAACTGGCCCGTATTGGCCCCGTTACCCCATAATAGGAGCCTGAAGTCGCGATTATCTCTCGGAGTAGGTGACCCAGAGCGACGAAACTTGGCAGACTTGTTTGGCCCGATGGGCCACGCATGCCAAAAGTGCAATGTGGCGTCTCAGTGCCATCGCTTCCGGTGAAAGTGTCGCCGAAGGTACGCTAACTGGCCCGTATTGGCCCCGTTACCCCATAATAGGAGCCTGAAGTCGCGATTATCTCTCGGAGTAGGTGACCCAGAGCGACGAAACTTGGCAGACTTGTTTGGCCCGATGGGTCAAGCATGCGCCAAGCTCAATATGGCGTGTCAGTGCCATCGCTTCCGGTGAAAGTGTCGCCGAAGGTACGCTAACTGGCCCGTATTGGCCCCGTTACCCCATAATAGGAGCCTGAAGTCGCGATTATCTCTCGGAGTAGGTGTGCAACAGCGACGAAACTTGGCAGACTTGTGTGTCCCGATAGGTCAAGCATGCGCCAAGTTCAATATGGCGTCTCAGTGCCATCGCTTCCGGTGAAAGTGTCGCCGAAGGTACGCTAACTGGCCCGTATTGGCCCTTTTTTTTCCTTTTTTTTAATTTTATTTGCGATTTTTTACTGGAGCTTTTCAAATTTAATGTTTACATTGATCAATATAAAGCATTTAATGACAAACTTCAAAACATGCCAAAATCTGTGCAAAAGGCCCCTCTAAAAGGTGCCTGTCTATCGTTAAAGCACATAGCCTGTCTATTGTCAAAATACATAGTCTGAACAAGTGTCATCAACACTGAGTCATTCATGTTACTTCTAGAGTGGTAACAAGGTTTTACTGTTTTCTTACTCCACTTGACCTAGATTTGAACTTGGCCTAAATATTGACAGTATAAGAGCCCGACAAAGTTTCATCAATATTGAGCCAACACTCCGTTTCTAAAAATGAAAAAATATACAATTTAAGGAATCACACCGCACATCACACGATGATAGACATTGGACGAATCATAACATACGATTAGTAAATTTTGCCAGATATATTTTCAGCTCTAGTGTTTATGCCGAAAAGCTCGTTTTTGCTATAGTGCAACGATATATTTAAACGCCTTTGTAAATTTGTACTTACTAAAAGATATGTTTTCCAAGATTTCTAGGTAAAAACTTTACGCTGAATTAATTCAACTACGGTTACACGATTTTCGTAAAAACATAATTCATAACATCGATCAAGTATGTTAACGCAACTGTCCTCAATCGTCCTTCTACGAAAACCGAGTTTTTTAATATAGAGATTTTGCTTTATAATAAGTATTTGTGAGTGTACGTGACCGGAAAACTTGAAAATTAAAGCTCTGTTCGTGGAATATAATTGTGCATGAACTGTAATGCAAGAAGCTGTCGCAGTAAAACATATCAATATGCAAAGGAGTAAACCTCAATACCAGGAATCAATGTTTGAATACATGTTAAAACACGGGATTTCTGCTTATATTTAATTTTTTGATAAGCATATACCATGTCGACTAAGTTAAAAAAAACTTCTGTACAATATGATTTATAATACATAAGGAATGTGGTCTTGTTAATCAAAGAATCAACTTATGAAGCATACATGTATTGGATGAATGCTTTTTATCGTACTGATGATCGTAGCGACAACCTAAATGAATTATTTTTCTTTAAAATGACCTATTTATATCGACCGATACAAAAAAAACATGGTAACATCAATGTTTCTGTTTTTAACAGACTGAATAAGATCTCGTTTTGATGGAATGATAATGTAATTGTTTTTATAAAACGATTATTTTCAACTTTGTGATTAAATCGAATAATGTTAGCAGAATGTTTAGGTAAAACGCCGGATGACCTCCAAGGAATATTAAGTGTGTGTATGATTATTCTGTCACATATGGCTTGCAAGTTAACATACTGTAAACCAAAATCAATGTAGTCCGCAAACAAAGAACTATTTAACGCGATACCATGTATGGGATAACATATTCATTGTTAATCGCCTTATACAGAATTCACTTGATATGTGTTCATCCAATATGACAACATGTAAACATAAACCAAAGAAAGCTTTGTAGTTAATTCATACTTTTGTTTCTGCAATTATTACATACTCGTGTAAAGAATGGGATTTTCTAAAACCGAAGTCAAAGCTGTTCTTGGAGTCAAACATTATTTTCTATCGCACCCGTTTAAGACGAATCTGGTATAAATAAGTTATATGTTAACAGATATGTACGTATAGTAAAATATTGGTTTAAATTTACTAATATCGACAATATTATATTACGATTGATATTGAAAGACGGTATTATTTATTTCAATGATAATTAATTTAACATGTTCGGAATGACATGGGACGTATTATCTACATATATATTTAATTATGTGTGTTTTAAAGACTCACAAATCCATGAAGTCAAGTTTTGTCCTATTTTAACAACCAGTTTTCAAAAAATACACGAGTTGGAGCGAGATATTAATTAAAATATTGTACTTATTGTATATCAAGCTATACAAACACAATTTTCTTTTCAAATATATATAGGGATTATTATGTCAAGAAATTTTAAAACAGCGATTATGAAATTTCGTATTTGCGCTAATTACCCGAAAATTAAGACTGGCAGATATGATCGAATAGTAAAAAACTTGGGGCTTTTCAAATTATATGATAGCAATGAATTTAAAGATGAATTGAACTTTTCCTTTCAATTGTCTAATTGTGTCAAACCTATTGGACATAACAACATATAAACGGTATTAAAGAGTCCGACCTAGCATTATAAACTCACTCAATAACAATGTATTAAAATACAAAAATATTGGAAAAAGTACTTACAAATTTCATAGACGAGTTTTATAATGAATTGTATGAAATGACAACGAGTGTCATATCATTTTAATCACTTTCACTAAGATTTCAAATACATAATTATAAATAAATTACAGCGGACAGTTTTTTGCATTTCTTGACGTCACTTGACGTTGCGAAATCCTGTCAGCAAATTAACGTAACGCCAATGCCAATGCAAACATAATGAAGTCCATGAAAACGATTAAAATGCCATATTATACAATTTTAAGATCAAAATTATTCGCAATGGTTATACTAGATCGAAAACAAGTATTTGCATGTTTTACAATTGATAAAAAATATTTGAGCAAACGAACGGTTTTGTCAAATTTTAACAAAGCAGGTGAACATTCTAGAAGCCAAATTTATTGCCCAATTGTCATCAACCTTTTAATATATATTTGATCTTATTAGTTCTCCGACAATATGGAATATGGTACCTGTCAATTCGAAAACATGACCGTTATGAGGGTGTAGTTTTCGTTAAGTGAGTTTATTGAAACCATTTGAACACCCGGGAAGTCACTTGTTTTACATTCTGAAATGTGCTCCGAACATTATATGTCATGTTCTTATGTTATTCTTGAGCAACATATGAGTGTACAAAGAACTAGTATTCAGTAATGGATTAGTAGCCCCGTCTGTTTCTATAAACAAAACGACCATGTCACAGACCTCAATCTACGGTTTAATATTAAAATCATATTCAAATAAATCTGCAAAAATAATTATCAACCGTACTTGGCTAACCAGAAAGTTTTTATGTTGCAATTTTTGTACAATGGAAAATTAGTCTTTGCGAGAACGCTGATAAGCTTTTGCGGCAATTCCCAGATCCGTCTTCACGTATCAATATAAAGAAGTGAAATTAAAGCTGCTTGAACAGTATTGCATTCTTATTATATACAATTTCGTGGTCTTTTATTTAACAGCACAATACGAAACAACATTTACACATAGAAGAATAAAGCTGGGGTCATCGCCTTGGAACGGTCAATGTTAAGAACTTGTGGTTTAAACCGGTTTAAAGCGCTCAAACTCACACTTGGCCCAGCAATATTCATGATACATATAAATGTAAATTAAATTTAGCCTCATATAATTGCAACTCAAATTAAACAATACTAAAAGGGAATTAAAACGCATTCAGTTAATTACCATTTAATTACTAAATGGTAGGAAGGAGTCCAGAGCAACAGAGATCCAACTTTTTGAGATTAATACCAATACAGTTTATTCGTTTGGAAGCACAGTTGATCAAGAGAGTTGAACTCCCTGAATATCCGATGAAATCAGTTTACAAATCCCCATTAAAAACCTTAGTACTGAATAATTTTTTATGAATATATTCGCATCAGTACTTTGAGTTGTTAGAGGACTTAGTAAGTGGTTTGCAAGTAAATAGTTAATTGACAACAAGGTGGATATTGGGAACAATAATACGAATTTTGTATAACACGTATAGCTCTTGAAAACGAAACAACATCCCAATATATTTCATCGCAGAAGTGGTTCGGAATAAAAGGAAACATAATCTCTCTTCTCATAATTGAAACACTATTCGCTTCGATCATCTTGAAGCAAATCACTTAATACAACACTGCAAACCATATGACATCAATGGACATTACTCATTTAATTATTCACTAAGCGCGTGATGTGTGTGTGCGCATGCTCAAATCTTTAAATCTCCAATTTCGTTCATGAAGCTTACTCAGATTTTGCAAATGCACTGTCTTTAAAAGACGAAAGGCGGTATTATTTCACTCCTGATAAAGGTAGAGCGGTTCCGTTAAAATCCACAGCACTTCACAGAATAAATGAAAAACTAGCACCCATGTACAAAAAACATATTTAAAGGGAGATTATACGATTTTTATATTTGTTAAATTGTAATTTATTGATCACAATATGTTACAATAACACACAATAGGCAAGAAAAAGTATGTATTGAAGACGAATTTCATAAAATGCAGCAAAGAAAAATTAACGCCTCGAGCCGAGTGTGACGAAGGTATTTCGTACGTATTTTCCTACAATAACCGAAGCATTTGTCGTTTTATTAGGATCGGAGTTAGTTTGCGTAAAAATGCTAAGATATATCAAGTTTTTAATATGCCACGCTATAATATGTGACCTTTCTTTGCCGTCTTTTTTGAAAGCTAATGTCATATTTCAAAATAGTGTTGAGGATTTTCTCATGCGATTGGAGAATATAATCAACATCTTATGAGCACAATTCCATTTTGTCCGTTGTTTTAAAAGCTAAGGAACATGGATACAAAAATTGTTTACATGTGATTCATATGATAAATAGATCATGCTGTCGAAACTATCGAAGAAGCGCCGTTTGACCATTTAAAAAAATCAGGAAAAATGCAACGCCCCTCTGGCGGCAATGTTTTTAAACCAACCGAAACAATGTTTGAAATCGTCCAAAATATCATTGGGACAAATCTTCTGACCAAGTTTAAAAGATCGGACAATAAATGTAGCCTCTAGAGTGATAACAAGGTTTTACTATAGCCCTATAAGGAACAATGCCCCGCCCACTGGTTGCCATGTTTTTCAAAAGACTAGAACCATCTTCGAACTCATTCAAGATATCATAAGAACAAATGTTCTGACCAAGGTTCATGAAAATTTGACTATGAATGTGAGTTTTAGAGTGATAAAAAGTTGCAACTATAGCCAAATAAGGAAAAATGCCCCGCAAAATGGCGGCCATGTTTGAAAGTCGATCGGAACCATTTTTGAACTTGTCCAAGATATAATTCGGACAAATCTTTTGACAATTGTTTGATGATCGGACAATAAATGTGGCCTCTAGATTGTAAACAAGGTTTTTCTATAGCCATATAAGGAAAAATCCCCCGCCCCCTGGCGGCCATGTTTTTCAACCATCCGGGACTATTTTCAAACAAATCCAATATATAATTGGGACAGGTCTTCTGACCAAGTTTCATGATGATCGAACAATAAATGTGGCCTCTAGAGTGTTAACAAGGTTTTACTATAGCCATAAAGGAAAAAAAATGAGTGTTTTATTGAAAGGCCACTCTAATTGATTTGTTGGTCTACGGATTAAAAAAAAAAGTGTTGAAGGGGAGAATTTTTTTTTGAAAACAGGTAAATCGCGAGCGAAGAGCGAAGAATAAAAAAATCACATTTCGATAGAAAAATATTGCATTATCAAGAGATACAGGTTTAAACAGCTATATTTTACATTCAAATCAGTTTTTATACAAAGAATGTATATCGACCTCATATTTATAGGAGTAAGATGCATATGACCTTTGACCACGAAATATACATGTAACCATATCATTGAAGTAAGAGACGCATGTCTACCTACTGCTGCTTATATTTGTTTGACGTTTTAAACAGTGAAAGCTGTGAAAAGGTATACCATGTTGCAAGATGTGAAAAGGTATACCATGTTGCAATAGCACTTGAAGAGGGGCAATCATCAAAATGATAATGACAGACAGTCGGACAAAGCCATAAATATATTATCCATTGTACATGTAGCTACCTTATTTTAAAAGGGGCATATCAATGGCTAGTACGGTATTGTATTTTTCTGAAATCAATTTATACATTACAAAGAACTTATTTGATGTTTCTGAAATACACGGACCTAGCTGTTAAACATGTTCCGTCAACCATGTATTTTAAAAATTAAAAAAATTAAAACACATATTTCCTGTGAAACTTTTAGAACCAGCATTTAATGATTTTAAGTTTATTTTTTGTTCACTTAAAATTGTGTTATAGGAATATTTGCCTACATATAGGGAACTACCGTCCATATGCCCATTTAATGAAGAAAAAGTATTAAAAAAAAACTTACGTCATGTTTCCCGATGTTGTTTGAAATTGAACATGCTTCAACGGTATCTGCTGATAGTTGCATGATTGAACTTAAACAAACACATTCAAATAAGTCACAATACGTGTAAGATACGGAGGCAGGGACGGAGGCAGGCAAGGAGGCAAGCAAGGAGGAAGGCAAGGAGGCAAGCAAGAAGGCAGGGGCGGCGACAGGCAAGGAGGCGGGCAAGGGGACGGGCAAGGAGGCAGTCAAGGAGGAACGGACGGAGGCAGGCAAGGAGGCAGAGACATAGACGGAGGAGGGGACGAAGGCATGCAAAGAGGCAGAGAAGGAGGCAGAGACTGAGACAGGGGCGGAGACAGGGACGGAGGCAGGGACGGAGTCTGGGACGGAGGCTGGGACGGAGGCAGGAGCGGAGGCAGGAGCGGAGGCAGGGACGGAGGCAGGGACGGAGGCAGGGACAGTGGCAGGGACAGAGGCAGGGGCGGAGGCAGAGACGGAGGCAGGGAAGGAGGCAGGCAAGGAGGCAGGCAAGGAGGCAGGCAAGGAGGCAGACAAGGAGGCAAGCAAGGAGGCAAGCAAGGTGGCAAGCAATGAGGCAGGGATGGAGACAGGCAACGAGGCGGGCAAGGAGGCGGGCAAGGTGGCGAGCAAGGAGGCGGGCAAGGAGGCGGGCAAGGAGGCGGGCAAGGAGGCGGGCAAGGAGGCGGGCAAGGAGGCGGGCAAGGAGGCAGTCAAGGAGGAGCGGACGGAGGCAGGCAAGGAGGCAGAGACAGAGGCGGAGAAGGGGACGGAGGCATGCAAAGAGGCAGAGAAGGAGGCAGAGACGGAGGCAGGGGCGGAGACAGAGACGGAGACAGAGACGAACAGGGTCGGAGGGAATGAAAGACGGGCAGAGGGAGGACAATCGATATTTAGATGGCCATGCATGATGCCTTAAATAGTAAAATCGGAAGTATCGAGAAAGTGCTCTCTTACAATACAAACTTTGAAGGATTAACGTAGTTCAATTTCTTAAGGAAACAAAAATGTGGGATCTCAAGGTACAAAGCCTGTATTCCGAGCGTGGAAGAAATGCAATGACGATATTTTCGATTGCATTTTTAGTTGTTCGGGTGCGAACAATTAAGGTTAATACTGACTTTTGTTAAATCGAATTGAAGAAGTACTGCTTTTCACCAAAATCCCTCTAACAATATTGATGGCTAACTGTGATACCTGTATAGTATTTTCTTTGCGATTCTATAATTTTACTCCCAACCTGCATACGCGCAGAGCAATAGTTCGCGGACGAGTATAATTTGCATAACATTTTTGCATATTGAAAATATTCCACTATGAACATGGTTATAATCACTGGATAAAATAAAATGCTGTTAAAAAAACGTTTTATCTTTCTATGCATGTAGCGTTTATTGGAAAAAAAATCTGGCAGACATATCCTCATCGCGTTATATTGATGTTCGGACACAACTGCGGAAGCGTTAAACATCATGAGTATTAATGAAACTGAATTCATCTTGTTATAGAGTGAAATTATTTTTTAATAATTGGCGTAGGACCACCCTACGCCGAGAAAATTGCACCCAGCTTTGACGTTAAATAAAACTACTTAATATGGACTAAACAAAATCCCAAACAAAATCTTCAAAAAAATAAATAAAAAGGATCTCTAAAAAGTTGACTCAAAAATTGTGTCCGCATATGAGAATAAGGTACCCGTATCTTTAAACGAAGACGCGCATTAAATAAATTTTACCTCGTTTAACCTGTAGAGGGAGGTGCCATCTTTGTTTTATTCGATAATCGGTATCGTGACAATCGGACATAATTTTCACATATTCGCTCAAACTCAACAGAAAAAAGAAAAAGGTTTGTAATAAGTATTTTCGATTATATTGTGTTTGAAATTATGTTTGAGTAATACTTATATAAATATTTAAACTAGCTTTTCGCATCGATGGCAAACTTCACATTTTGATACGAACGACATAACTCAGAAGCATTATTTCAATGAACATTTCCGCGCTTTGAGATGTATAACGTATATTAATCTTTGCAATGGTGGATAATAACACATGAAATGGAAACCGATCAATAAGAGCGTATTTCTATTAGTTTTGACGAAAAAATGGATTTTTGAAATCGGTATGTTCGTACCATTTTTCGCGATGTCGCAAACCTGTCAAATAATGACGGATAACGACAAGAACACGTTCTCTTAAGATGTCTTTAATAAGTTAATACATATTTGATATATTTTGTTGTTATTTCAGTGTGTCTGGTTGTGCTAAAGGTTGACGAGAAAGGGAGTATCCAGGTACCATCTGAAAGGTCATTAAACCCCGCAAATTCAAAATCCTCGACATATTTGCCGACTATCTGTCACTATCAAGAATGTCGATTAGAACTTGTGTAGCTGACGAAATTCACTATTGTTAGTGGACACAACAAATGATAAAGTTGATGTTTGCGCGATGACTGTATCAAAGTGAAACGGGAATCTTATTGCAAAACTCATCAAGTAAAAAAGAGAGGGATGCCTTGTTTTTATATTGACACGAATCTCAGAACAGGCAAGTACATTTGATGATGCAATATTTATGTGTAATTGTACAATAGTTCAAACATTATGAATTGGGTGAAGCAGAACTTATTGGAAATGAATTTTACAATTAAATCAGGCAAACATTTGCTGACCTTTTTAAAAAAGGAAAAGATTGTGTTCACTTTTTGAAGTTAATTTGTATTTACAATACGCAATCTATGCCTATTCGTTTGTTAATAAACGCATGTACCTTTGTGAACGTTTTTAAAATAATAAAGTGTTTTAGTTTCATAGTTTGTTTCTTTGTTATTGACCTTAAAAAACTTTATGTTGCCAACTGGTTAAACAAAGTTTACTAATTTCCAGTTTTTTTAGATTTCCTCCCTTTCAGTTGCAATAAAGTTATATATGACTGTACTATTTTAAACTAAGCTTCATATTTTTAATAACAAGTGGAGTTTATGTGAATCCTTATAAAAGTTTGAGATTGTAAAACAATTCCATTTTCATCCCCGATGTTTTTTTCCGAAATCTCATAACTGTAGTCAATTAAAGTGAAATAACATTGGGATTTGCATGTTTCGTCGCCGTTCGATTGGCCTACGTTAAAAAAGTCCATTTCAAGCGACTGTAATGTTAAATTTATCCAAAGAGCGAACAACTAAAGTGCCTTCAGCAATTTGATTACAGTATACTACTAGTCATAACTGAAAAGGCGATGGACTGCGAACAATGAACGGAAGTTAACACATGTCAAGAGCATTGTAGATTGATCACACAAGCGGACGGTTTTATCAAGCTGGATATTTTTGTTTGCGTTAATATCAAATTTAAGTTATTACAAAAACGAATATGTGTTTCATCTATTTCGGCTTATATGTTCATTAAGTATATTTTAGAGATTTAAATAAGAAACAGGCTGAAACAAATAAGTTAAAATGGCAACTGGGGGGCCTCGAGATTCAAAGCGGGAAAATGCGGGCGACTTTATTGGAGAATTTTCTGTTACACAATCATGTGAGCCTTGTATGAAAAGTAACGAATCTAAAACAGCCACGGTTTATTGTGATGATTGTTATGAATATCTGTGTGATTCCTGCAAAAATCCACACATAGTTTATAAGCCTGGAAAACATAATATTGTCGGAGTTTTGGACATCGTGGAAATGAAAGGATTAGACAGGTGTCAGGAGCACAGCAAGAAGATCAAGTTTTTCTGCCAGGAACATTTAATTCTATGTTGCACTTCCTGCCTTTTTGTACATGGGAAATGTGGCAAATTACATGAAATAGACAGCGTAACTGAAAAAGAACTCGCAGACAGTGATGGGTTGATGACATCATTGATTAAATTGGAATCCGATACTGACTTTATCATAGCTGAAAGTATGCAGCAGGATAGTGATTTAAACAAATCTGTGTCAAACGTGAATAAAGAGTTAGATTCAATAAAACTCTATGTCATGCAACTTTTTGAAGAGGCTCAGAATAACGTACAATCTGAAGCAAACGCTTTCAAGTTTGAAGAAGTCAACAGAAGCCACACCGTCTGTACAAAGGTGAAGGAAGATCTGCATACAATATTGCCAATATGCTCTGCTGTGTATGAACACGGAACGCCACAACAAAAGTACATCCTTTCGAAACGCATGGAGGAGAAGCATAGGATGATCAAAGCTCAACAAGTCACACCTCATCTTTCGTTGTCTTTCGCAAGGGAGCTGACATCTCTCCTTGAGATGGGAAAGGATTTTATTAAACTCCAAATCCAGAAAGGTATTGGAAGTATTTGCATTATCGTAATAGCACTGACGATTACCTTTCAATTATGAAATACACTCATGAATTCAAACACTTGGATATGCAATCTTCATTTGTTTGTTTTGTTTATAGACAAAAAATTATATCTGACTGATATCCTTACAATAGAGTAAAATATTAAAATGTAGTCACACACATACTTTCTCATACTTTCTTATATTTCCGATGTACATATATTAAAGTGTATGTGGACATCATGATATATTTTTGTACATTAATTGTAAATTAATAAAGTTTTTAATAAACGTTAACAGTTCGATCTTTGTTTGGAGAAAAAGTTAATATATCCAATATTAAGTTCATAACAAAGTGGTTATGCTTATTTAAAAGAGTTTATATAGCATTCCCGATGACCCGAAATTCCCTGCAAATTTAATTGTTAAACTTTCTGATGTTTGCGAATACATAGTTTTTGTTGATAGTAATACTGTTACAGTTGTAATCACAGTTTACATTTAAAATCTTTATAATTTACATCATATTTCGTGTATTACAGACAAATATTCAAAAGTCTGGATCCGCAGAAAATGTACTGCATAAATCAATCTATGGTACATTTCGCGACATGTTGGACTACTTCCAATAATTAAACGCGCCCATTTACATTGAAATTCATTAACAGCTGTATTTTTTTTTACAATTATTAGTTTATATTAATTATAATATCACGACTGGTATATTCGATTACTTGAAAACGTTGTTAAGTTTTCATATTTTCAGTATATTCGGTAATAAAATATAACTGGGTATGTGAACCAGGTAACAGTTAACTATAAATAACGCAAGTAGATTGATCATCATCGTCACGTGGTAAACCCAGGAATGCATATTGTGCATTCGTAGTGAATTGTATATATTGTATATATATATAATGATCGATCTACTTGCGTTATGTATAGTGTGCATATCGTTGTCACCCTTTTTCGCGATGTACTTTCGATCTCACATCGCGAAATTGTATTACCGAATACAACGAAAATATTAATGTATTATACCAGTCGTGATATTTTAATCAATATAAACTAATAATTGTAAAAAAATACGGTATTTTAGAACTTTTTTTTTCGTCAATCTGGTTGATGGTCCCTTTAACGATGCGCATTACATCAAAGATGTTAAGTACGCAACGTATAGAATGTTTAATAGTAAAATTTACCGTTTGACAGTGGATTATGGTAATTTAACATAAAATCGATTGTTTGCATTGTTAGGGGAAATTGATATTAGAAATATATAATAAAAATCCTTTTGAAATAGTTTACTGAGAACTAAGATTGAAACTGTGTAGTTATCAGTGTTCCTACTACGATTTCAAAACGGCAGGGTGCTAATTTATCAAAAGTTTACTCGCGGTCATGGTATCTCTTTGGCATATTTTCAATATAGCATATGCCATATACGTATTACTTGCATAATTACATATTTATTTTTTAACAAAGTTCTTTTATTAATATTCTACTACTTTTACTCTGAACGTTTAATGAATTTATTGAAACTTTGCATTGGAAATACGATTGTACACAAAAATGGGACATTGGGGCGCCCTCACGTTAACAATATTGCTTGTTTACATCGAGAAACGTAAATATTCGAGTTTTACCTTGTGTTTGAATAATATTGCTCACACCGGAAATACATTTTTAACTTGAACTGCAGCGTGCGGAAATAA
Organism: Dreissena polymorpha; assembly: GCF_020536995.1. NCBI lineage: Eukaryota > Metazoa > Mollusca > Bivalvia > Myida > Dreissenidae > Dreissena > Dreissena polymorpha. Next base: position 44,080,506 of record NC_068367.1, read on the forward strand.
TATTGCCCAAGGCAGTTGTTTTCAAATAAACGTTGACAGTGCTCGTTTCATCAAATTTTCTTTAGAAGGTTGTGTGCTAGTTTAACGCGCTCGGTGTTAACAGCCTTATAGCAAGAGACGGATCAAGCATTTTGTGTATCAAAGAAAAATGGCTCATCAATAGACACGAGCTATATCTTACGTAGGATTTCTGAGATAGTCGATGAAATACGATTGTCGATTTCTACTGATTGCAAAATTGCATGAGCTTATCGGTTTATTACAATATCCATAAAGAGTCGTGGTTGCCACTTTTATTATAAACTATTTGTTAACAAATGTTTTATAAACATTTAAAGAAGATATGTGAAACGTCATTATAACAAACAAACTAGAAATTTTTAAGAAGTGTGCACTTGTATAAATGTGTTTTAACGATTCTTTGGTGTAAATAAATTCGTGCAATGTTAACTTCATAAATCGGTAAATGAATCGTCAGAAAAAAACAGAATATGTTTAATAATATATTATTAATGAGAATTAATCCATGAACAGAACTGACGCTTAACCTTTCAAAAAAACACTTGGCAACGCGCCAGAGAAAAAAATATTTTTATATGAGCCGTTTACACGTTTCGGTTTATTAAGCTCGAAAGCATCAAGTAGCAAATTTTTGCGCATGCCATTGTATCGAAAATGCACATAAGAATATTTGAGGATCTTATTAACTGTGCATTAGCGGACATATCCGATTTTCAGAGGAAGGTTAATCCCTTTTAATGCTATGCTAAATCGGGATAACCTGGGCGTGAAGTTTTCCCTTTACATTGTGTCAGGAAATACAAAAACTAACTACTGTATCTGATGAACTTAAAGAAAATTCATAATTCAAAATAGCGTGTCGTACGTTTGATCAGAGACGTAGATAACATCTACGTCAATATATTGATGTGAATATTATTGGTTGTTAATCAGTGTTGGTTTTCTAATGTTTACATCAGTACTGTTTGTGTACTTAAGTTATTTTGATCTGAACGTGAACAATCGGCTACTTTTCTAGAAGCTTTTATACCATTTAACGTATTATTTGTATGACCTTTAGCTAAACAAAAGTTGATATCAATTAAAATATTCATGTTACTACAATCAATATAGAATACATTATTTTATTTGAATATTAGTATTATTAACACTGTATTGAGTAATTGATAGCAGACGTACAATGAAAATGCGAGTACGTGTATTTCGAATTGTATTAGTTCTTGACGATGAGGTTTGTAATGTTTCATAGTGTTACACAGCACTCCTCTCTATTTAGTTATAGACTCGAGGAAGTTTAGATAATTATAGCTGCAATTTCTAGCAATTTAGTTTTGCTGAAGGCTTTTAATTTGAATTTGGTATTGTGATGTGGTAGGAAACCGAAATAGCACTCATTTACGGTATTGTGACCATCAACCAAGCTAAAATGCGACTCAAGCAATTTCAAATAAAGTTTGGAAGCCGTTCCTGAAATCACAGGACAGTGTTTGAAAAGATAGGGTACAGCTTTTTACACAACATGTTTGTTCTTTCATCAATCAAATTAACTTAACAATCTCAGCAAAATCTGTAAAAGAGCGAACTTTATCACACACACGATTTAGTTAAAGACACCTATCTAAATTAAATGATCATATCTGGTTAAAATAAGTTGGCATTATGTTGATATTGAGTGGTTTTTTTTAAGATTTTTTTTTATTTTCTCAATATAAACCATTTCAGAACAGAATCCGAATTATCAGATCCTTCTGGGGTTTTTTAGGTTGAAACACAAATATTTTACTTCTAGAACATTTGTAAAGAATATTCACAAAATTACGCCACCGAACGTATTGGCGACACATGAAAAATTGCATTTTGCGGATCTGTTTACACTTCTCTGTCAATAGTACCATAAATACATCTAAAGCTTCCAAGATGTGTTTTACACCAGTATGTTATTGTATAGGAGTTACTTTATTCTAGTATAAAATGTTTCCCGACGTGTATTGTTTAGTTGGCATAGTCCCTTTAAGGGATCAGAATTATAATGAAATTCATGCAACATCGCCGTATTTCGTAAATGACCGTTACTCCGATCGTGTCCCGAGTAAGTTAGCAAAGATACGAAAATTCAGTCAAAATCAAAAAAAAATAAGGGTATTTACACTTTTTTGCCTTCGTTGTGCAAAGGTATAGCGCACGCTACCTCTATGACAAGTACCAGGTGCTTACAATAACGTTTTTCATATTGATAATGCATCTACATGATTTATACCGAGGTTAACTGAATATAAGTAGATCATCGTGCGCGTAAGGTCAATGTCGAATAAGTATGGTAAATGTACAAACCTTTCAAAAATTCCGACGAAAACATTCAAAAATCACATGTTAACCGCCACTTTGAACAACAGTTACTATTTTTCTCACTTAAACCACGCCAGTTACTTGCTTACGATCCACCCCCTGGATAGGGTAGAACAGTTAGCCGGTGCAACTGCTGACAAATGGTCAGAGCTACATGCATTGAAACAGTCATTGCTTACATTGGAATCCGGGGCTGACGCTATTATAGCCGAGTGTAAGCATTCAGAAACTGGTTTTGATGAGTATATTAAACAAATTTCTTCAGAGGTAGACGCATAGAGAAAACATAGTTACTTTCTTATGATAACAGATTTATATCGGACGACGATTTTAAAGACATAGAGCCGAGGCTTGCCGAAGCTTTAGGGCCGATATTCATCCGAGTAAGATATCAATATCTTATAATAAAGCAGTAGTCACGTGTCCGATTTTAATCATGCAACTTTTCTACACCCAAATGATGTGTATAAACATGCACTTGTCAAAAAAAACAGAAACAGAAATCAATACCAGCGAAGATTCAGCGATTTGCAGCTCCGCACACTATGCGAACGAGACACCCTGGTGACTTCTATATGGATCGTTTTGTATTGAACATAATACTTAAGAAATACTTCTAGACAAAGTTATAACTCGTTACATTTTGGCACAAATGTTATCAATAAAGCAATTTGAACCGATAAAGTGTTTCATGTGGTGAAGTTAAAATAATATGAATAAAATTACGTAATTGTATCTATAAACACACGCAGTCAGCAGAAGGAAGTCTACATGCATAGTTGGGTTTAAATGTGCGAAATGTAAACACTCAACAAAAACACACGTGTTTCTTCAACTATCTTTTCAACGCAACGAAGTAATGTATTTAACATTGACATACCGGCAACCGCTATTTGAGAAAGTTGTTTATTAACTGGTTGGGCGAACGCAAAATTGAGGAGCTTTATTATGAACTTTTATCGCATTATGTTGCTTTGTATTGAAAATTATGAAACAAAAACGTAATAAAATAAAACTTGTATATCATTTTATTATTATTTTTACATAATATTTGCATTATTAAGCGATGAAGAAATGTCTATGATGCATGAGTTATTCACAAGCTTTGACGTTTGTATCAAGGAAATTGGAAATTTATGGCTGGAAGCAACATCGAAGACTAAAGTGTGTCGTTTAATAAGAAGTGTTACTCTGTTGCAAACACGGCGAAAATAATAGCTTAAACATGATCACTTAAATTATCACAGGGGATTATTGTAGAGCGTGCATTTAAAAAAAAACGCTTCAATTAGTCACTTAAAGTTGTAATATGCATTATTTTATCTGTTGTATTCAATAATATGTTAAGATGGCAATTGTTTACTTGAAATTGTAATTACGTGATTTGTTTTTGCAAGTACATTTTCTTATTCGTTCAAGTATTATTTCGTTTATGTGAATTGTTTTTTGTCTCGTCAGAACATCTGAATCAAGATAGTGCTAACATAAACGCTTTTTAAAACTATGACTAAAATAATAATCTTAAAAAGATTGCTTGTTTTACTTTTTAGCGATATTTTTATAAGAAGTAGTTCCGAATGTGCCTGACTTAAGATAACAAACATAGCAGAGTAGCGTGATACAATGAATGATCTTATAATAAACATGTTTGAACAGGCAACGCAGAAATAATTATATGAACAGAACAGAACAGAACATGTGTTTTATTATGACTTGCAAAATGTACATCGTCAGTATAACAAAACAAACAAAGCATGATTAAGAACATTCATGTCACGTCAATCATATACCAGAATTTTCAGTAACTATGGTATACCTGTATATACGGTATACCTGGTCTTTATTATAAAACTTATTACATTTGATTGTGATATACATACATATTGTGTTATTTAAACTGTTAAAGTATGTGTCCTTGTTTTACGAGGATGAACTTACATTTAACAATGCGTTTCGTTTATTTATTGCGTATTTAATAAAAAGAGAAATTTTAATTAATTTGGTTTTGTTATCAATGCCCAACATTTCCAAAAATTTAAACATCGATGGGCGTTGGTAAAAATATTTTGGTACATATTGTTTGTGTATCTCTTCTAAAAATGGAGAAATAAGCATAAAATGATAGTCATCTTCAATATCATGTGAATTACAAAATAGACAATAACGCTGATCCCTAGCAATTCTATTTCTACCATATCTACCGGTTTGTATTCTAAGTGGGTGAACCGATAGTCTTAGCCTACAGAAAAACATTCCTAGGCTGCTTGGTAATAAATCGAGGTATGATTCGTAATGAATTTTTTTTTTTTTAAAGTACATAATTAATAAGAACCTGGTTTGTCTGCATGCTTTGGGACCATTCCTGAATAAAATTGTCAATGATTAAAAATACAAATAAATGATTTAAAAACGACATTTTCAGCGTCTTCAAAATATTAGAGAATCCATGATTGCTTAGCAACATTATATACCCAATTATTTAAGCCATCGTTACAATCTGCTTTGGCCTGCTCATAAACCTTTTTAATAATATATTTTCTGTATGTATAATTTTACTCCAGTATTTAATAATTTTTAAATACCTTGTAATGAACAGAGGGTATCGATCTAACTCCCCATATACGCCCGCATTAGATGTATTAGTTTTTAGTTTTAAAATACGCTTGCAAACTTGCAGGTGTATTCTATCTAGTTCTTTTGATTGCGTGAATCCCCATACCTCTGCTGAATAGATAAGTATAGAACCAAGAAATGAATCAAAGAGTTGACACAATATCTTTGGCTTTAGTTTGTACTTTTTACAATGTTGCAATAGTACGTTTTATGCCTTAATACCTTTACCTGCTTAATATTCTTGATTCAGCTTAAAATTCCCTGTGTAATTGAAAACAGTGCCAAGGTAATTAAAATCGTCCACAACAGTTAATTCTTTGCCATAAAAATTCCATTTCTCATTTTACAACAGTCTACCCCTTTTTCTGAAAACCATAATTTTAGTTTTGTCTGTGTTGACCGTAATACCCAATGTTTTACAATATGAGTGCAAAAGATTAATATTGGTTTGCAATTCATCTGGCGATTTCGCAAAAATTGCCATATCGTCTGCAAAAAGTAAAAGTATTAAGACAATATCGTCAAATAATTATCCCAAATTAGGTTCATTTTGCAAATAAAGTTCAAGGTCATTAACAAAGAATGAAAACAAAATATGCGAGGTTACCACCCCCTGCCTCAAACCAACTGCATATTCAAAAAAGTCGGAATAGGTGTTACATGATTTTACACATGATTTTACTTTATGATACATATCCCGTATGATTCCCGTATATGCAATATAGTTTTAAACAGCAATAGTATAAGGCATCGGGGAAAGCGTACATATCTTATTACAAATACAACGAAATGTTAGCTACTCTTAATCGTCGCTTAAAATATCACATATTCAAGAAAATCTAAAACGATATCGACAAAAAGCTGTTTTCTGAATGTAAATAACAAAGAACTGAATTGGATCGTACTGATAACTCGTGTCAAACATTCAATGTCCATACATTCAAAAAGTTTACGCTAAATGGATTGAGGAACTAAAATTACAACTATGTACCGCGAAAATTAGTTTGCATGCTAGGTTCTCGCTGTTTAAAACGTCTAGTTGTGTTGATCCTATCAGATCGTTTCATTTTAGGTCGTGAACGTCGCGACCGAAATCGTTTTACATCGTAACTGATTGCTTTAATTTGTGATACACGTTTGGTAATGTTCTTGTACGTAGCGACTCATTCCAGATAATCATAATCAAAGACGTGTAATCGCATGTGAACTGGTCACACACCAGATCACAAAGTATAGTATCATATCGTTCGAAATCGGGACTGGTCGCACACCAGATAGTTTGAAAACGCATATCAATGTTTATAAGCCTACAAGGTTTGATACAAAGACCATCAGTTACGAGGCTTCGTTTACCGAATCATGCAACAGTTAGAGATCAGTATCAATTATATTTATAAAACACTTCTAAGATACCCGTTTAACGTCGTTACACATGGCATTGAAACGTGATAAAAGCATCGGTGTGTATCTGCAATATGACAAATTGTTACCAGATTGTATCCGGGTGCAAAAAAAAATCGCATCACGACGTATTGTCTCGCATCACATCTTCCATTCCAGCTCCGAGACGGATCACGATCAGCTACGAACGATCTATCGTGCGTTCGTGATCGTACGAGAGTGGATACAAGATATAAACGTGAGAGCCACAATCAAGTCAAACATAATTCAGAATAACGCGATGTCCTGTTACTGTTTTATTCATAAACATTTACACAAGTAGTTAAAACGGTTAACTTACACATGCATTCCAAAGGAAACTGTATACGGTTCTTGAAAATGCCTAAATTAAAAAGTACTCCTTAAATAGATAACATAAGACCACTTAAAATTAAACTTGCTTGTTGATGCGTTTCATACGTGTACATAAATCGTTACTACGAATCAAACGGTGGTAAATCTATTCTAAACACACATGTATATAGCTCATCTTAAATCTTTTAGGCTCTTTTAAAACCCGTAGTCCAGCGTTTTAGCGACCAAGGGTCCTTTCGGATCTATTGTTAGACTCAGAGTTGTTTTCATCTTTTTAAAAGTTGTTTACGCTGTAAATATTTTGATAAGAATTGATGTGTGTAACTATGAAACTCAGTGCTTTGAACATCGTTGATATGATTATTTCTTAATTCGCACTCCGACAGTAGAGGCATTGCAACGATTAAATTAAAACTGATTTGATGCAGCCGTTCACAGATTGCATTAAACGCTTTTCAAAAGTTCCAAATATAAAGAATACATTATATCCCAAGAAAAAACGTGTCATTTGGATTATTGATAAAACATGCATAGGGAAATGTATAATGTCTTTGTAACGCTGTCCATCGATTAATTTGGTATATTTGTAACAGAGCGTTCACAATACCCACCCATCCCAGAATTGCCCAGCATGAATTTCCTCCAACATATCACTCGTACGAATCCCGACCAATGTAATTGCAGGTTTTTAGCATTAAAAAGTATTAAACGTCATTTAAATAGTAGAGTTTCATGGCTCTTATTATTTTGATAAGAATTGATGTGTGTAACTATGAAACTCAGTGCTTTGAACATCGTTGATATGATTATTTCTTAATTCGCACTCCGACAGTAGAGGCATTGCAACGATTAAATTAAAACTGATTTGATGCAGCCGTTCACAGATTGCATTAAACGCTTTTCAAAAGTTCCAAATATAAAGAATACATTATATCCCAAGAAAAAACGTGTCATTTGGATTATTGATAAAACATGCATAGGGAAATGTATAATGTCTTTGTAACGCTGTCCATCGATTAATTTGGTATATTTGTAACAGAGCGTTCACAATACCCACCCATCCCAGAATTGCCCAGCATGAATTTCCTCCAACATATCACTCGTACGAATCCCGACCAATGTAATTGCAGGTTTTTAGCATTAAAAAGTATTAAACGTCATTTAAATAGTAGAGTTTCATGGCTCTTATTATTATTATTCACATACGAACAAAGTGTAGGGGGTATATAGGAGTGAGCTTGTTTGTCGGGCGGTCTGTCGGTCCGTTTTAAGTGTCCGCTCTCTAATTCAAGTTGTTTTCATCCGATCTTCACCAAACATGGTCAGATGTTGTATCTAGATGATGTCTAGGTCAAGTTCAAAGATGGATCATGCCGGGTCAAAAACTAGGTCACGGGGTCACTTAGTGCGTTTTAAACATTACGCATGGTGTCCTCTCTCTAATTCAAGTAGTTTTCATCCGAGCTTCACCAAACTTGGTCAGAAGTTGTATCTAGATGATGGCTAGGCCAAGTTCGAACATGGGTCATGGCAGGTCAGAAACTAGGTCACGGGGTCACTTAGTGCGTTTTAAACATTGAGCATGGTGTCCGCTGTTTTTTGTGAAGACAACATGCAAAATATTCTGTGTCAATGCGGCGGAAGGGGTATTCGTCACGTCTGTGACAAAGCTCTAGTTAATTATTATTATTATAATTATTATTATTATTATTATTATTATTACTACTACTATTATCATTATTATTATTATTTTTATTATTATTATTATTATTATTATTATTATTATTATTATTATTATTATTATTATTATTATTATTATTATTGTTATTATTACTATTATTAATTATTATTATTATTACTACTACTCTTATAATAATTATTATTATTATTATAACTATATATTATTATTATTTCAGTGGAGACCAGTATTATCAGCTCATCATCCCAACCAAGGCCATTTACCCTGGAGCTCCTCGTATCCGTGGATCTACCAAAAACTGGAGCTGATAAGAAGGAACCTCTCCTCTCTGGACTGGACTTCCTGCCGGACGGGAGACTGGTAGCCGTGGATATCAATAATAAGAAATGTATGATACTGAATGAGCGACTGCAGACACTTGGAACACCGTACAAGTTCAAAACTTATCCATACTGCGTAGTATGTGTGTCTCATGATGCACTGTGTGTAACGGGTGGTGGTTGGAAAGTAGTAGTTCTCCTGTCTGTGAGTACAGACAATACCATCAGACTGACCAGGGTGATCAATACATCATCAATGTTTTACTCTATATGCTGCATGTCTCCGTCTCACATGGTCGTGAGTACGTGGGATGATCCTCTCCCTGCGAGAATAATATCACTGGACGGGGTGGAGAATGACTTTGATCACGTCGTGTTCCCTACAAAAATGTACAAACTAGATGAGAGTACGTGCACGTATGTCCAGTCTAAGAACACGTTAATACTGACTGACAGGTTCGCTCACACAGTATTCATTTACGACACCATGAAGAGCACGTCTAGAGCAGTCACTGATGAGAACATACGAGAACCTCGTGGTACCTGTGAAGGACCGGGTAACACAGTTCTAGTATGCAGTATGTATAAGGACTCAATCGTGCACATGAGTGTTGATGGGGACTTAATCGGTAAATACCCAGTGGATATGATGTGCCCACACAGCATATGTGTGTCTAAGGATGGCATTAGACTGGCGGTGTCCAACTGCCAGGTAGGCGACAGGAAACTTCATTTGTTAAAGATATTACCGGCAATGAGTTAGATGACTAGTAAGACGTAATCCATGTTATCATGCTATGAACTTCTCACATATAAAATATAATGGTGTGTGTATAGTGATGTTTTATCAAAACGGTATACGTTTTGATTAATTAGAATTTAACGGTGTTGTTATTCTTTATTATCGTACCAGCATTTAAAACTTCCTATGTATTGTGAATTTATCATTATTTAACATTTGTTTCAAAACATGGAAAAAACGTAAATATTGTACAATATATTTCAATAACTTAATATATATATATGGGCTGTAATACTATTTTTATTCCCATTATATCAACTTACCCGGTGTGGTTCCCAAATATTCATTACACGGTATACAAATGATCACTTATTTTTTTTTACATATTTCTGTTGTGTCAATATGCTCTTTAGTTTAGCGCGTTTGATATTCGTCAAAGTATGTTAATAGTCGGCCTTTCATTTATTCAAAGTCTGCGTAACGTTATATCAGACCCAAACCAACCAATAAACTTGCGGAGTATGCTTTAACAGAAAATCAACCCACCATACTCAATGATTAGAACATTGCAATCATATAATTTGTTAAGGGAATACATATTTGGATTCGCATAATTTAAGGAGATTTTACTGTTTTGTTTTCCAAATTTACATGTTAATTACCATGGCACTCCAAAACACGAGAGAAAATCTAAAAATAAATACCTTTTTATCAGCCAAATATTTCAATAATTCAATTTGATGAACTGATTGTAAATACATATTTCTGAATGGCAAATTATACATATATTATTGATATTACAATACATTTGTGTTCAATTAATTCATGAAGGAGTAATATATACGAATATTGCAATTTATGTTTAATTTTGATTGGAATGTTAATGCTCTTATATTTGAAAGACGTAAATAAAATGAATATGGTATATCTATTTTAAATATTTTTAAATTATTTATTGTTCTGAATTAAAACCGTATTTTTTTCTTGATGTATAAGCTTCAAAAATCAAAATCAAACAGTTAATGCCCGCAACCCTTTTATTCATGAAGCGGGTTTTTAATTCAAAATTATATCCTTTTTATTACTGTTGAATTTTTTTTTTTAAACAAATATTGCAAATATGCACCAATAAAAGCTTCATAACATGTCAGATACATATGTTTTTATAAAGGAATCTTGTTACATAACTTATTATCAGCAATTAAAATTGAATAAGTTTTACCATTCAATTTACCACAATTAACAATCTGAACTCCAGATTTTTGAAACATTCATCTGATGATCAGGGAAGTCCTGTTTCAATTTTACTAACTATATGACAATTATGAAATGTTAAAAAGCAACTCATTTGTGAACAAACCATGTGTTTACCTTAGATAAAAAATATGTTAAGGACAAATGTTAAACAATTGTTAACCGAATACCGCTTTTCCTCTGTGTTTGACACTGCCAATATAACTATCCTTGTGTACATGGAAAATCAAATTATTGACACCTTTATAACAGACATGGCTTGGTATTATATTGTTGAAATCAATAGAATGTATAAACTAATCTTGAACATGAATACTACTTAGATTTATTGCTTTAGAGTCTACCTGTGTACTTTGTAAAATCTGACCACCCCTAGATAATGCAGACCAAAGATACTCACACAACAAAAACCCTCGTGAAGAACGTTGCAGCCTTTGTTGTAATAAACTGGACATATATGACACATTGATTTTCATTTATGTTTATTCATGCTGCTGTTTACTACAAGACAATTCTTGAACGTGTTTATTGCATGAATCCACCTGTTGTTACGTTCCATAGACTAGTTTATTGACATATATGACATCAACAGGTAATTTGACATTATTAATGTATAAATGTATGTACATACGTAAAGGATGCCTTATCTATATGAAATTATATTATAAATGCCTCTCAATGAAAATTGATAGTTCTTTTGTACATCCTCTGAAATCAGTCTGTGTATATTCCTTTAATCTTTGATATTTCCTGAATAATTGGATTTCGATTTTTTGTTCATCACAATTATATCATGTACACGGAAGTAAATGATTTTTTTTCCTTACTGCCCTTAAAGTTTCTCCTTCTCCAAATCGTTAATTTTCTGTTCTTATTTTGCTTCGTTTGTTTTCTGTTCTTATTTTGCTTCTAAATTTAATTGAATTTACACAATCTATGTATAAATTGTTATAGTGACGTTCTTTTATTTCAAATTGTGCGCATTAAAGACGACGAACATATGCATAAGTCTTAATAAACTTCTGTTCTGTTCGATGTGACTTTTGTACTTTTATTTCCCAATCCATTGAACATATAATCACAAATCTTGTGTGGACACATGTGCAATATATCAGTCAAACACTGTACTATTAAGTTTAAACATATTTATTTCTTGTTTTACAAAGAATATGACACAACATTTATTATAAGAACATGCTTGAATAGGATTAGAACGAAAGACGATGTCTTATTTCGTTCTTCTCCCTATAAAAATACAGTTTCATGTTGCTAGACGGACATACATGGATTTGAAATAATAAAAATTGTTAAGGGTATGGTGAAAAATAAACTACGGGTAAAGTTTGTTTTGTGAGAAACAGGACATTTGGGATGTGTATGAGAGAGAGAGAGAGAGAGAGAGAGAGAGGGAGAGAGAGAGAGAGAGAGAGAGAGAGAGAGAGAGAGAGAGAGGGAGGGAGAGGAGTCTCTAGAGCTCTTTCTCTCTTTTCTCTTCCCCTCTCTCGAGCTTCTTCTCTCTCTCTCCTCTCTCCTGCTCTCTCTCTCTCTCGCTCTCTCTCTCAGCTTCTCTCTCTCTCTTCTCTCTCTTCTCTCGCTCTCTCTCCTCTTTCTCTTTTCGCTCTCTCTCTCTCCGTTCCTTTTCTCTCTCTCCTCCTCTCGCTCTCTTTCTCGCTCGCTCTCTCCTCTCTCTCTCCTCTTCTTTCCTCTCTCTCTCTCTCTCTTCGCTTCTCTCTCCTCTCTCTCTCTTTCTTTCGTTTCGCTCTTCTCTCTCTCTCCCTCCCCTCTCTCTCGCTCTTTCTCTTTCGCTCTCTGTCTCTCTCTTCTCTCTCTCTCTCTCTCTCTCTCTTCTCATTCTCTTCTTAAAATCTCTCTCTCTCATTTTCTTTGCCAGAGAATGAAACACGTTTAGAAGGACATGATTGGTGCAAACGAAGACAAGAGAGTTGAGCGTCTTTCCGTAGCATATTACGAATCAAATCGCTTACTTTTAATAATAAATGTATGCACTGCATCGGCTATTTTAGTATTCGTTAAGAAGTCACACGAGTTGTCTCCATATAGAATAGTTTCAATGCAAGGAACGGAATATGCGGAAATTGAGTTCAGAAATTCGCCACGAATATGTATATACCGAGTGCATTCAAGAAAGTAATGCGAAGTCGTTTCATGAAGTCCGCATAGACATAGCGGGGATGCAACAATATTGCGTCGGAAAAGGTGTTCGTTTAAGGCGCTACACTTTGTTCGTAAGCGCGTGTGTAGCATTTGAGAGCGTCTTTCACCGTATGTAAATAAGGGATTCGGAGTGTCGATCTATGTTAATTTGACTTTTGAAGGAATTTATCGATTCGGCGTTTTTTATTTCATCGGGAAGATTATTCCATTCACATACAGTGGATGGTAAAAACATATTTGAGTACAGTGTCGTTCGCGCTTGAATAGTTTGGAGATGTGACGAATTTCGTAATGAGTAATTGCTAAACGATCCAACTGGAGCGGGTAAAAGGGATTGCAAATAGTTTGGTTCATTAATAGAGTTAATTTTACACATTAATATAAATTTGTGTTTGCGTCTTTGTTGGCTTATAGTTTCCCAGCCTAGCTCATTATAAAGTTCTTCTATTGAGACTAAGCGTTAAAACATACCAACCATTTGTCAGCCCAACTGGATATTTTATCAATGTCTTATTGCAAAACAGCTGCAGATTCGTTCGGCGAATTTACGACCATAAACAGACTAGTGTAGTCAGCAAACAGATGTATGTGTGCTTGTTTATCAGCAATAATATCATTTATATACACAAGAAACATAAGTGGACCTAGAATAGAACCTTGAGGGACATCGGCGAGAATTTCAATAGGGATAGAGTGCGCTCCCGGTAGGATGACTTTTTGTTTGCGGTCAGAAAGATAATTAGTCAAGAAAGATAATATATTTCCACGAATGCCTGCTTGTTGTAGTTTGTATAATACACCTTTATGCCATACTTTATCAAAAGCTTTACTTATATAAAAAAAGATTACTCTGACCTCAAGGCCAGTGTCTAGTGCTCTGCAAAAAGTATTATAAATATATGTAAGCTGATTAACAGTCGAATCACCAGGCAAGAAGCCAGATTGAGTGGGCGCAAAGAATGAACTATCTCGAAAAAAATTAAAAATGTGTTTATGCAATATCCTCTCAAAGACCTTCTCAATAGTATTTTGGACGCTTTCGCTGGATCACCCTTTTTAAAAATCGGACATACATTAGCAATTTTCCAACAAGAAGGCATTTTGTGAGTATTTAGACAAGAGTTACACAATGGGTAGCTTAATTGATGCATTGCTTCTTTGAGGATACGATTATCAATTCCATCAGGACCAGATGCTTTGCCTCACTTAAGACATGTGATTGAGTCAGTTATTTCGTCCTGTGTTATATGAATATTCTGAAGAGTGTTAGCGTTTGAATTGTTGATTATTGGGAGTTCGTGGTTGCTTTCGTCAATTGAACATTGGTTTGCAAAATACCTGTTTAGCATATCGGCTTTACAGGAATCATTTGCTACAAAGATACCTAATTGTTCGTCGAAAAGAGGTGGAATTGAAGTGTTTTTGTTAGTAGGAATAAATGTTCGAAGTGTTTTCCACCAGTCTTTTGCGCAAAGGTCAGATGACTTCAGTTTACGTGCAATATTGTTAAAGTATTCATTTTTTGTGTTACGTAGAAGTAAAACGACTTCATTCCTGACACGACGAAAATTTAACCAATGCATATCGCTATTTAATTGCTTGGCCTTTCTGTAAAGACGCTTTCGTTGTCGAATTTTTTTCTTAATAATATTATTTAGCCAGGGGAGATCACGAGAACGTATACTTACATTTTTGTTAGGAATACATGAGCCAGCAATTTGTAAAATTGTCTTGGTAATATTATCCGCATAAATATCAACATTTTCGCATTTAAGTAGACCCCAATTAGTATCTGTCATTAGTTTGTTTGTAATAATCACCAATGTCGTAACGCCAGATATGTCGATAGAACGTTTTACGTAAAGGTTTTATGAATTTTAATGTAACAAAAACAGGGCAAGTGGTACCGAATAGTTTGGTTTAAAATGGGTTCACCTGTTCCAGAAAGTAATACAGTATTCGGATTACTTACAAAGATAAGATCAATTATGGAAGATGAGTGTTCAGTAAAGTGTGTTGGCTCATTATTAGTTGCGTTAAGTCAAATTGTAGACATAATTCATTAATTGTTCGTGCTGATCATTCGGCGATAGTATTTATATTAAAATCACCTGTAATAATGATATCATTTATTTGTGTGTCTCTGGCTAGTCCTATAGAATTTTCAATAGAATGCATATACGATCTATCCGCACTAGGCGGTCTATAAAACAAGCCAAACAGAACGGATTTATGTTTTGAGGGGAACACTTCAGTCCATAAAGACTCAACGTTATTTAATTCGAGATCGTGTCTTCGTTTGAAAGCAGTATCTTCATTAACGTAAATAGCAACGCCCCCATAAGAGTCTAGGCGATCCTTGCGAATTGGCTGGTGGAAGCCTTCGAAAAGAATATCAGTAGATGGCATAGAACTATTTAACCATGTTTCAGTAAAACCAATTATATCAAAATCACGTAGCCCTGTATACAAAACATCTTTTTTTTGCATCAAACTTTGAATATTATAATGAATAAAACTTAAGTGGTGTGTTGTAGAGATATCGGAAGTGGGTAAGGAATTATTTGCATTTGTGTTATAAAATGTCTCAGACAAGGTAGGCCCTGGGTTTGGATGTATATCACCCGAGCGTAATAAAACTTAAGACATCCAGCAGCAAGTTAAACCAAACAGGAAACATTGTAAGATAGTTATGAGAAAGATAATATCAGTATGTATATTTTTTCCTATCGGGATACGCTTACGTGGGTGTTCAAAACTTCGTGATATATTTATAGACTGGTAGACACTACTTTGTAATGAAAAGAGACTAACAACACTAGCCATAATTGGCATGCAAATACTACGTGTATGAGAATTGGAAAAATAGCTGGTGGTCGATACGCATTCATGACAGCGTTTTCTGGTCTCTGTTTAAGGTACAACATAATGATATGTTCCAATAAAGACGAGGTGAGCCAGAAACGCTGACATGATTCGTTTAATGCATTTGATCATACAAACATATTGCAAGGCTAATATTTACATTGGATTACGTCTTTTGCTACACAACTGCTTTAAATAGGACATTGAGATAAAAGAGAGTATAGGAGAAAGAAAGGCAAAGAGGACGATGCTAAAGGAGGATAAAATGTTTGGTAACATTTTAATGATATGTTAGGTTATGTTGGGTGTGCAGATCATAATATGAAACAAAAAACCTAGAAAAATCAGTTAGACCGTTTGCATATAAATAAATCACCCTTGGAGAGAAGGAAAATAGTGATTGTAAATGATTAAAGTGAGCATCTGTGTAACGATGATAATGTACGCACACGATTATAAATAATACATCCTTGAAGAAAAAAGAAATAGTGATTGAACATGATTAAAGTGAGCATCTGTGTAAGAATGACAATGGTCGTAAAAGTACACACATATATACAAAATGTAAAAGCATTTAACGAAAACAGTAGCATATAAATAAAGAAAGCATCAATATTAGCTGATTTGCAATGCATCATAAACTTTGGTCACATCTGTTCGAAAGAACACACTTATATGCATAAGAATGTGTGAGCAATTAGCGAATAGCAGCGATATATGTATGGAAAACACAGCAATATAAGGTGATATACATTACATCAAAAACTATGATGCTATCTGCTCAGACGAACACACTTATATGCATGGGAATGTGAAAGCATTTAACGAATTGCAGATATATATGTATGCCAAAACACAGTAAAATTAAGTGATATACATTGCATCAGAAAGTATGATGCCACCTGCTCAAACGAAAAAACACATAACCCCTCTAGTTTGGTATTGAATAGATTGTGCATTGTGTATTACACTTTACTCGAGAAATTTAAATAAGATAAAGTAGCATTTGCGCACTTTGTGGCGTTTTTAGGGATACAATAGGAATAATAGTTAAGTTAACAACAGATTTAGACCAAGGACATGTTAAGCTCTATTTGTTACATTGTATTTTTGAAATATCACGTGTTCACAAGTGGATGCACCACACACGCACAATTACACATATAGTACAATTTAACATCAATTAAGATGCATAACTGCTTAAATTGTACTGGTAGAAAAAAAATAAACTATAAAGAGGCTGTTTATAGGAAAGCGAAAACTTAGACTCACAAAGTGTAATTACTCATTTTCCGACAATCAACATAATTGATAAAGAGACATTATTTTTTTTACAATTTACACAGACAATATGAGTTACCAATTACTAAAGTCTCAAGTCACAACTAGTGCGTAACGACCTACTACTTTAGAACAACTTAGTTTACAGCAATCAGAACACTGCGTAAGTTGTATTGGAATTCAGACATAAAAAGAGTACAAACTAAAAAAGACTGTTAACAAAAAAAGCGCAAAGTTAGAGCCCCAAGGTGCAGTTTACACATTTTCTGACATATCAATATAATCGATCGAGAGACATTTCTTTTTTACTATATATACAGACAATATGAGTTATCAATTACTGAAGCCTTAAGTCACAACTAGTGCGTAATGACATACCACTTTAGAACAACTTAGTTTACATCAATTAGGACGCAACACTGCATAAATTGTATTGGAATTCAGACATAAAATAGTAAAATATAGACATACTGTTAATATAAGATCGATAAGTTAGAGCTCCAAAGTGTAGTTTACACATTTTTGACATATCAATACAATCGATCAATTAGGACGCAACACTGCATAAGTTGTATTGGAATTCAGACATAAAATAGTACAATATAGACATACTGTTGATATAAGATCGATAAGTTAGAGCTCCAAAGTGTAGTTTACACATTTTTGACATATCAATATAATCGATCAAGAGACTTTTTTTCGCAATTGACACATACAATAAGAGTTTTCAATTACTAGGACCTCAAGACGCAACAAGTGCGTAATGACATACTACTTTACAACAACGTAAATGATTTGTCTATGTTCTCAGTTAAAATGTTAAAAAAAGGCATTTTTTCTATGACAACACCAGATACAGTTATTTCGTGTACTTTAACGACTGAATGGCGACACATATGAAATAAACTGATGGAAAGTACAGTAGAAAGTGTTTTAAATTATAATAATTATATGTAATGAATTTAGCTCAAATACAGCTTTTTGCAATAATAATCATTTACAAACAATAGGGTTTTATAAGTATTTTAGATTTAATATAAAATACAGCTAAAGGCAGTAAATAAATCATTGTTGTGATGTCCTGCAGAATTACGGGATTTGACAGATAAAATCGGGGTATAAAGAAAGACATGATAGTTAGTGTAAACAGTTACATTAATCCCGTGACATCTATGCTTCTAAATTGAACAAGTATTTTTCAGATGTAAACTGCACAAAAAAAAGAATAGAGCAGCTTTATTTATTTGTACTTTTCTAACTCGAATTCCGAGGCGATACGTTTGAGCTTCGACTCGCCGTTTTCCAACACTCGTTTCAGAACAGTTCCATCGGCAGACCAGGCGCTTTCAATTCGTTCCATCGGCAGACCAGGCGCTTTCAATTCGTTCCATCGGCAGACCAGGCGCTTTCAATTCGTTCCATCGGCAGACCAGGCGCTTTCAATTCGTTCCATCGGCAGACCAGGCGCTTTTAATTCGTTTGGCTTTTGCAAGCCCACGCGCGACAAATAATAACTGAGCACGCCGCTGGGTGAGGTCCTCATTTATGAAAACACGAGCATGTTCCGTGTTCGTCTTGAGGTTCCGCCGTAGGGAATATAGCTTTTGCCTGGCTCGGTAGCTCACAAACTTTACTAGAATAGGGCGCAGTACTATTTAGACTTGCTTGTTTGCTTTCGTTAAAACAATTTACTTTTACAGTATAATCCATGCTAAATAAACTATTTTATTGATTTTATAACAATATTATAAGAATAATGCTGGAACTTAGTGTGAAATGTTGTATTTTTGAGACTATTCAATTTTATTTGATAAATGCCATGATGGATTGTTGAAATACAGAAGTTGCCTGCCAAAAGTACACCGATATAGTTT
The DNA here is from genome assembly GCF_020536995.1 of Dreissena polymorpha. Taxonomy (NCBI): domain Eukaryota; kingdom Metazoa; phylum Mollusca; class Bivalvia; order Myida; family Dreissenidae; genus Dreissena; species Dreissena polymorpha. Next base: position 44,099,451 of record NC_068367.1, read on the forward strand.
TATTTTAGCTGGACCCGTTTCTAATTCCCAATATCCGTTTTGTAGGACTTGCTTCCCTTGATAAAACGAATCGCGGACAAGGCTGTCGACGTGAAAGCTGGAAATGCGTATTTAAAGGCATTATAATGTTCCGTAGATAAACTGTTAAATTAAATTATAAAATGGTGTTTATGTTTAATTTGTCGTCATACGTTTCACGGTTAAAGTTACTCAATTTTGTTTATTTGAATATGTATCGATTTTTTAGTTTATAATACACAATATATTTAACAATCGCAACACAACTACTTTTACTAACGTTACTCTGATGGACGTCATCATTCTGTTATTTAATAAAATATTAATCTTTGATAATAACTTTATGATCGTCAACCTAAATTGATCGTGTCTTATTTTGTTGAAGTTTTAATAATTTATTAACAAACGCAATCAGAATTAATTAGATACCTACGGGTCGGGTAAGTGTTGGCAACAAACATAACGTTTATGCTATTTTTTTTTACTAAAACGCGCTTCAAAAGGTATGTGTTTCACCGGAGTTTCGCATACGTACACAATTATTATCTTGCGTTAAATAGGGATTTCATTAGTTAATTCGTAATGTGCAGTACAAGTGAATAAAGAATACTTCTACAACTATTTTGATATAAGAAATTTGAATCGTTTTACAAAATATAACTTGACATAAAATGTTATCCATGTTGTAATGTATTACATATAAACAATAGGTATGATAAATTATGTTCACTATAATGATGTTCTTTTCCAATACAAAGAACTGAATGATATTTACTGGATATTTTACTTGGCCGTAACCAATGGTGTTTTTACTCAAATATGGTTACACGCACTTAGTTAAATTGTAACGATAAAAAACAGCGATCGTACACAATGCTCCAAACGCATCAATTAGTGAACAATTACCATTAATTATCTTCGCTACATAAGTATATGGAAAGGGGTGAAAATAACTGTTCATTGCCAAATGTACACAAAGTATTGCAAAAACAAAACAACACATAATTCCATGTTAAATGACACAACTCCCCAAACACTCACCTTGAAATACTTGAAAGTAATAGCGTAAATTGTCGTTTTATTTAGTGAAGAGTCCTTGTGTCAACACTAGATATATGTCTATTAGAATTAAACTATTAAATATATCCTTACTATTCATTACGTTATTATCTCATCGAGAGCAATAGTATATATATGTATGTAATGTCCTTTAAAGCAAAGTTTTATTAATCTTTAACTAAATTGTGATGGTATTAACCATTAAAAATATGTTATGAAGTCATTTTAATAATCAACGACACAGAGACCCCCCTGGATTACTGCCCACATCGGATGATTACGTAACTGCCGCGTGTCATCTTCAGATTGTGATCAATTATTTCAGAATCTGACCACAAAGTGGTCATGTGTTTGTACGAGATTATGTTTTAATAATGCACTATTCAAGATCTTACAGCAATATGTTATGTTGACATAACACCGTCTATGATATGCTATCGAGAGACCATTTGTCCGTCTCCTCTGGGTAAATTGTATATACTGCTCGATGTTTGTAAAATATATGTTATTTCCGAGCGGCATACTTGCATATATTTCTCAAACATAAGCTGATATCCCTTTCCCGCTTTAGCGAATCGCATTTTTCTTCTGAGAGTTCCGTCTACAATTCCCTCAATGTAGGCGTTGTAACAAGCATTCACCAGAAACACGTGTTTGAATAATACCGTATTATTACCAGGTATAAATGTATATTATCAAACAATATTCATTGACAACAAACAAGAAACAATGATAGTTTGTCGTGATATACAACTATGTAAAAATGATTCTCATACAATAGCCAACGAGTCTCACTAAATAATGAATAAAAAAGCATGCATGTCTTTGTTTTGACGTTGGTCGGCGTGGCAACCTACATGAATGAATTACTAATCGAAGAATGACTGAATGACTGACTGAATGACGGACTCAAATATTTACTAAATCGGTGAAATTATAATGACCGTCGTTTTGATGCCCAGATCTTAATTCACTAAAACGCCCACACACCCTTATGCCGACTTGCACCGCCCCCATTCAGGACATGTACATCTGGATCCGTCCCTATGTGCAATATACAGGTAAAAATGCATTGCGGTTTATTCAGCTCACATTTGTGCTCACTTCGACACCAATTCGTATACTCGATTATTGAACTCGTACACGGTAATTTGTAGCATTCACTTCTACAATGAATTATGAATGTTAACTACGTATAATGCTGATACAATAGTATAGCAATGTTCACAATGCTCCGGTGGGCATTTACATATTTATACAAATGTACGCTTTCTGCCGTTCATGTTCCAAGCATTAATTGACATTGTTATCCCATATTTCTCTCCTGCGGCCCATGGTGGGTATACATGTTGCTACCATATTTACTAAGCTTATAGTGTCTTTGGTTTTAACCGATTTAGTTAATTATGATTTGGTGAATAATGTTAGCTTTATCGTTGGTTATCGGCCTGATGCATGAGAAACAACACTATTGTCAAGCAATATGGTCCCCTACCGGGTAAACTCCACCATTTTCAGCAATATTTCTAGTCTATTTGTTGCCATAGCAATCATAATTCTTGACGTAGGAACAAAATGAAATGACGCGCATAATCTCCATATTGCCATCTATCCATGCTTCAAGTTTCGTGAAAAAATATGAAGAACGTTTAAAGTTATCGCAGGCTCTACCATTTTCAGCAATATTTCTAGTATATGTGTTGCCATAGCAACCATAATTCTTGACGTAGGAACAAAATGAAATGACGTGCATAATCTCCATATTGCCATCTGTCCATGTTTCAAGTTTCATGAAAAAATATGAAGAAATATGAAGTTATCGCAGGATCCAGACAAGTGTGACTGACTGACTGAGCGCATACCATAAGTCCCCTCCGGTTTCACCGGTAGGGGACAATAAACCATGTTGAAGGAAAAATAGATACGAATTGTCCATTCACCGATTAATACAAGAATGCAAAACATATAACGATTCCAACATGATTTTAGAGATAAGTGTGCAACTTAAAGCCCCATAAACACTCAAAATCAACAATTATTTTGTAAAATATATTTCAAAAAAATATAATTAACACATTTTTGTGTATGACAATATTTTCATGAGAACTACGCTTTGCTTCCGACGCTGCTCGAAGCCAATCTCGCGGTCGCTCGTAAATGCTCGGATATCGTCGCAGGAAATTCTCATGGAATAATTATATCGTCGCACAAGCAATAAAAACGAAAGAAAATGTATCTCGTTAAATCTATGTTACCAGACCACCTCTAGCGTTGGAATTCTGGCTATTGCTATAAGGAACACTGTTTTTATGTGTTAACTCTACTTCACGAAATATTTTTCGAAATATTCGTTGACTTTGAGTGCTAATGGGGCTTAATATGAAAAATAAATATAACCATGCTGATGTCTGGTCAGGAATATCTGTCAGCAGTGTTTTATAGTTTTACAACGCTTTTTTCTTTATTTTTTCGAATTGAAATATCAGTGAGTATCATGTCAGCAAAGTAGCCGCTTGCGTGTTACAACAGCAATTTAATTGGTGTTCATTGTGTAATATGTCTATCCATTGATCACGCACGGTCCAACAGATCGTTTCAATAAACAGTCGTAAGTAAGTTAATTAATCGAAAATCAGTTAGATGTGTTGTTTTGAATCGCAAAATGTTCTTCTGCAAGAATATTGCTTTCGGCTTGAAAGTCGTAACTCGCTTACTAGTTCTTATTGAAAATATATGTATCGTGCAATTTTGTAAAAACGAATAATTTGATTTATGAAATGATCATAAAAGTACAAATTAAATTTTCCTTTATGATTTACCTGTTAAATGCCGGCCCAGTAACATCATGTGTTTAGTATTAGTTATAATGTATCTGATTTCTGACTCATTTCTTGGCATGGGCCTTTTCATAAATTTAGGTGACCTCCATTGAGAATAACCTACCTTAATTTAAAATATTAACTAACCTAAAGTCATCATTCTAGCGTTTTATCAACATGCATTTAGAACAAGACAGCTGATCGGATGCAATTGCATTATGTAAATATCGATACGGATCCACGTGCATAATTTAAAAAATTGATTGAAATAAAAGAAAGAACATCCATATTATTCAAAAGCAAAAATTTAATAAAGCGTTATTTCGGTACAAATGTAAGTCAGTGTACATGTCTGCGCTCAGCAATCGTAGATTTTCAGAAATATGTGTACTTTTCATTGTCGATAATACGAGAAAAAAAGATAATAAAAGCTTATCCCGGAAACACATCCAAATACAGAAATAAAGTTTTAGTCAATAAGGTTAAGACGAAATGTGACAGGGCCGTACGCAGGAATTTTTGACTGGGAGCCGAACCGGGACGGGTGCGGGTCGATTTCCACGCCCGATTTTTTTAATTTGGCACTTTTCAATATAAATTTTAATGCTTAAAATGTATTTTGTTATATAAATTTATGGAATATAAGAAGTAAATCAGCACCTTTCTGAAGTATAAAGCTTTAATATAAAGAAGTGAAACTCCAGCTGCTGGAGATGTATTGCATTCTAATTATAAACAATTATTTGGTCCTGTATTAAATGCAAGTGACCAATTGCCAAAACAGTACGAAACAGCAGAATACAAAACAACATACACACATAGAAGAATAAAGCTGGGTTCACCGCCTTGTAACGGTCAATGCAAAGCATTGGAGATTTAAACCGGTTTTAAAGCGCTCAACCTCACACTTGGCCCAGCAATATTCATGATACATATAAGTGTAAATAAACTTTAGCCTCATAGCATTGAAACTCAAATTAAACAATAATAAAAGGGAATTCAAACGCATTCAATTTAATTACCATTTAATTACTCAATGGTAGGAAGGAGAACAGAGCAACAGAGTTACAACGTTTTTAGGAACGATGAAATACAATTACGAACAAGTGTCAACTATATCCCTTCTTTTTAGAAAAATATTTAAGAATATAGCATCATATAGTTAATATTTCAGATCATCATCGTGCAAATACAGGAAGAAGCAGCAATAATGGGTGTTAAAGATCCATATTACATAGCTTGGTTGTTTATGTGACTACTAAAAAATAAAACAAACAAGCAACAAGAAACGCCCGTCAGAGAGAACATATAAGAAAAGTTGAACGATTCACAACAATGGTTAAAGCTTAAGCTTACAGTAATGTATGATGTTTGGTGAATAAGGAAAGCACCCTTTGACAATTTAAAACCTTTATTAAGAAATGTATCATAAAGTATGACTGGCATATAACCATAATAGCATTATTTTTTCTCTTTGATTACAAACCTCCTCTACAGTTTTAAAGTAAATTCCTAATAAAATGTTTACCATCTGCTGCGCATTTTTACTTTCACCATCATCAACACAGACACACCATCACAATCGTCTACAACTTCTACATTGGATTGGACTTAGAAATGTTTTATATAATAACCGTTTTCCGGTTGTTTTTTTACGCAACGCTTTCAGAGATTTAGCTTATTTTGGGTATGAGAGTCTACCTACATGACCTACAGATGATGTGTAAAATTCGTTCAGGTCCATTGATTTTTGGCGAAATTATTGGCATTGGACTTTAAATTTTTCTCTAAAATAACCGTTTTTGGGAGGCATTTTAAGCAACTCTTTTATATATTAAGCTGGGTTTGATGCCCCCGATAGAATGGCATATATCAGTTGTACTCTCCGTCCATATTCCGTCCGGCATTTCATTTTCCTGAATTATTTTAAAACGCTTTAAGATATTGACCTGATATTTGGTGTGTGAATCTACCTACATTACTTATTTTTATCAAAGACCTAAAGAATGTATTCTATAGGTCTTTGATTTTATGCGAAGTTATGGGCCTAAGATAAAGCAACTCACCTGTTCAAAAAATGAAGAGTATCAAAACCTCTCTTATTGCTCCCAACATTATTTGTTTTTTAACCGCCTGTATCAGTTGCTTCCATTTGCTGCTTCTCTTTCCATAGCAAATTGACATCTCGCCAACTGTCAATCAGATTCTTATCTAAATATCGATCGACCAATCAGCGATCGATAAATCGTGCGCGCCGGTTGCTAACGACATGTCCGCCATTTTCCAGACAAGCCGAATGCCGAGTTCTCATTTATTCAACGAGTTTCGTTTAATCTGTTCGAAAACTAGAAAATGAAATATAAAGAAACGGTGTAAATTAGGTTTATGTACATGTTGATAGATATAGAGAAACTGATAAGTATTTTATGCAGAATAAAATACATTTCGAATCATACAAGATGAAGTTGTTACATGCACAACACATTTGTTAACCAATTGTAAAGATCTCTACTGTTGCATTGATGAGAAATCCAATATATATTTTTTCATGTCACGTGAGGTCTCATGTTTATGTCTTCATGTGTGTAAATAAAGAAATATATATTTTAGATGTAACCTACATGCCACCATATAGTTTAATGTTCTCTGTGCTAAAAATATACAAATGTTCATTTTTATTTGCATAATTATTTTGACATGGTGTTGAAAATGCAAAATATTTTGTTGCATGTTTTGGCAAGGAAAAAGTCGCAATAAAACTGACAATACTTTACATATTTGCATCTTTTTATTTTCTTTTAATTTAAAACACTCTAGTTTGAAATGCATTGGTTTCCTGTTTAGTTACACCTCTGAAAACAAAGATTTAAAGGATGTTTATTGGCGTCACTTGGTCGGTCACTCTGCACAGGATTAATTTGTGGTAATCTACTTTCACATCTCTCAAGCGATACAATTAAAAATTAAAACATGTCATCAAAACATTTTTGATCGTTTTATAAGATCAATATTGCAGGTGTCTGCAGACTGGTTGACAGGAAATTGTGACTTGTACAATGGTTAAATTACCCGTTTCAGACGAGTCGGTCATAGGAATTTTACACCCCTTTATACTCCTTGTAAACAGTATTAGTTATTAGAAACCATACAGTATTGTTGCAGCAAAATAAAATATTGCATTATTTCTCAAAGTTTTATTGTACAGGCCAATTGATCAGTACAATTGTAGCACCCCCAATGTAGTGGTGTTAATTGTTGTTGTAAATATACTTCCTTGTCAGGTGCTTATGAATAATCGGACTATACAATGAAATATACTTTCCTTGTCAGGTGCTTATGAATAATCGGACTATACAATGAAATATACTTTCCTTGTCAGGTGCTTATGAATAATTGGACTATACAATGGGACAAGTCAATAAAAATGACTTTGCACTTTTATCAAGTAAAATTAAATTCTTTACTTTCTTGGTGATAACTTTCCTCTAGTTTTTTTTTTCAAAAACGATTGTTCAAAATTTTAAAGCATTATAATCAAGTGAAAAACTGTGTTGACAACTTTTGCCATTCTTATACTCTGCTTCAAAATTTGAAGTCACATCACAATACATGTAGTATGAAGTTTTAATTTTAGGTGAATTTGGAATCAACAATTTGAATTATTGCTATTCAATCTAAAACATGTTATCTTAGTATGCATACAGTTCTAAATAAAGTAACGGTTGAATTTAAAATTGATACAAATTCACATACTTTAGTCAACCTATCTGTTTATATACATTTGAAACCAATCAGACTATGCAACCATTTTTTAATTTTACTACAAAAGTATAAACCAATAATCGGTCAACTTAGTCTGTGATGTCTTTTCAAGCAGAAACTGTTCAATTACTTTATGATCTGATGCGCTTAAATGTCAAATTCGACCCTTTACCACAATCAGAAGCAAAGTGAAAATGGCTATGTGTAAACAGCATAAATCCTGAACAGCCTGCGATTAACTGGCAGTCTGTTCAGTTTGTATGCTGTTTACTGCTCATCAGTATCTAAGGCTTGGAAATGAAGCCTTATAAAGTTGAATTTTATTAAGAAAGGTATTTAATTTAATAAATGCAACTTTCTAAGGGCTTACAAACATGTCAAAATACGTATCTAAGTGGTGGAGGGTTCAATGTCAAATTCGACCCTATACCACAGTGGTAATTAAAGACGCCACATTGAAGGTGTAATCAGTGAACACTAACAAACAACGATGTTTGTTTGCCCCTTGGCTATGTCCGTCTTAATGGTACATGTACAGGTAATTGTCCATCAACTCTGTTCTAGTACACATGTATGTGACAATTTTACTGCAAAAGAATCAATTCATAGTCAGTTTTTGGTTTCAGTTATTGAATATGAAGTAACAATATGTGAACAATTACAAAAAAAAATCTACAAAGATGATCTGCTCCTTTAAATACACAACATGTAGGTAATCATCTTTCTCTTAAATCCAAAAAAAGACTTCTGAAAAAATAAATGTAACAGGTGTTATGGGTTCAGTTATGGATTTATCATCAATTAAAATAGATAATTATAGAGCTTTTCTAAAGCTTTTCATTGCAAATATGTGTATTTCTAACATAGTGGTTCATGTAACTCCAGATAGATAAATTTGAGGAATTTAATTTCTTCAATTTCCAACGCGGAAATGTGGTCTTGAAAAGTGCGAATGGAAGCTTCAAAATGTAGAATGACCAAAATTACCAAATTCCCCATAGAGAAAATAATTTATTTCAGAAACTGAAAATGACATATAAGCCATATTAAGTATGAATTATATCACGTGTATATGTAAACTAATAGGGAATATTGGTATTTGCGTAACTTAAAAGAATCAACGTTATAAATCGCTTTTAATTCAGAAACAAGCGAAAACTATTTTATGTTACTATTTCAATGAAAACGTTTCGATGCCACCGTTTTGTTGGTCTGCACTTTTAAACATAATACGCGTACCATGAGGAATTCTGGTACCCGCTCGGCGTTAGAAAGCGTGTAAAACGAAATTCCAGTTATAAAAGCGCTATTCGTGTCAAATACATGTGGACAAAATGTTTCGTTAGTATTTTTGTAAAAAACATGGGTAAATACCAGTTTAGAGTAGAGGTATTAATTAATTACTAATACCACCATTACACGCAGAAACAGGTCAGATTTCGTTAAGGGTGCAAGCGTTTGGGAGCGTGTTTAAACTACCGAAATACCCGTTATACATAGCTAATGTTCTTTATAAACTAATATTTTTGGCATTTGCATAATAATTATGTGACACAAACCTCATTAACCAGCGTTATAGGGTGTGAAAAAAAGTCCATAAAATCATCCGGAAAATCTCGTAATCAATAGGCAATCTGTAGGCAAAGAACCCACTTTGGTGTTAGCTTTTCTAGGTTTTCTAACCGCTAATAAACACGTCCATATGACGTCCTATAACGACGGGACTTACGTCATTCGGCGGATCTCGGTGAGCTCTACACACGTGCCATGTCGCCGGTCTTCCCAGTGACGACATTGACGTAACAGATGACGTCAACGTTGCAGCTTCTGACGTTAGCGACACGGCCATATGACGTCCTATAACGATTAAAACAGCGTCATTCGACGGGTCTCGGTGAGCGCTACAAACGTGCTAAATTTCGCGACTATATTCAAAGGCGTTTGCGAGCGGCGCCCGTTAAACGCTTACGTGTAAATCTCGGTAGTGACGTCATCGGCTGGCATTCCTTATAATGTGAGCCGTTCTGCCGTTGCTGGAGGCAAAGTTGTTGACCGATAGCCATGAAACTTGGCACACTTGTTGGGCTCGATGAGTCGAGCATGTCGGAAGTGTCGCCAACCCTCCCAATGACGTCATTGACGTTTAAGCGGACGTCAAAGTGGCAACTTATGACGTCAGTTGCACGTCCATATGACGTCCTTTAACGACGGGACCAACGTAATTCGGCGGGTGTCGGTGAGCTCTACACACTAGCCATGTCGCCGGTCTTCCCAGTGACGACATTGACGTAACAGATGACTTCAAAGTTGCTGCTTCTGACGTCAGCGGCACGGCCATATGACGTCCTATAACGGTCAAAACAGCGTCATTCGACGGGTCTCGGTGAGCGCTCTAAATGTTACAAATTTCGCGACTATTCTCAAAGGCGTTTGCGAGCGGCGCCCGTTAAACACTAACGTGTAAACCTCCATAGTGACGTCATCGGCTGGCATTCCTTATAATGGGAGCCATTTTTCCGTTGCTGGAGGCAAAGTAGTTGACCGATAGTCATGAAACTTGGTACTCTTGTTGGGCTCAATGAGTCGAGCATGTCGAAAGTGTCGCCGACCCTCCCAGTGACGTCATTGACGTTCAAACGGACGTCAAAGTGGCAACTTATGACATCAGTGGCACGTCCATATGACGTCCTATAACGACGGGACGAACGTCATTCGGCGGGTCTCGGTGAGCTCTACAAATGTGCCATGTCGCCGGTCTTCCCAGTGACGACATTGACGTAACAGATGACGTCAAATTTGAAGCTTCTGACGTCAGCGGCACGGCCATATGACGTCCTATAACGGTCAAAACAGCGTCATTCGACGGGTCTCGGTGAGCGCTACAAACGTGCCAAATTTCGCGACTATATTCAAACGCGTTTGCGAGCGGCACCCGTTAAACGCGTACGTGTAAACCTCCATAGTGAAGTCATCGGCTGGCATTCCTTATAATGGGAGCCGTTCTGCCGTTGCTGGAGGCAAAGTAGTTGACCGATTGTCATGAAACTTGGCACACTTGTAGGGCTCAAAGAGACGAGCATGTCGGAAGTGTCAACGACCTTCCGAGTGACGTCATTGACGTTAAAACGGACGTCAAAGTGGCAACTTATGACGTCAGTGGCACGTCCATATAACGTCTTATAACGACGGGACCAACGTCATTCGGCGGGTCTCGGTGAGCTCTACAAACGTGCCATGTCGCCGGTCTTCCCAGTGACGACATTGCCGTAACATATGACGTCAAAGTTGCAGCTTCTGACGTCAGCGGCACGGACATATGACGTCCTATAACGGTCAAAACAGCGTTATTCGACGGGTCTCGGTGAGCGCTACAAACTTGCCGAATTTTGCGACTATATTCAAACGCATTTGCGAGCGGCGCCCGTAAAACGCGTACATGTTAACCTCCATAGTGATGTCATCGGCTGGCATTCCGTATAATGGAAGCCGTTCTGCCGTTGCTGGAGGCAAAGTAGTTGACCGATTGTCATGAAACTTGGCACACTTGTAGGGCTCAATGAGACGAGCATATCGGAAGTGTCGCAGACCCTCCCAGTGACGTCATTGACGTTAAAACGGACGTCAAAGTGGCAACTTATGACGTCAGTGGCACGTCCATATGACGTCCTATAACGACGGGACCAACGTCATTCGGCGGGTCTCGGTGAGCTCTACAAACGTGCTATGTCGCCGGTCTTCCCAGTGACGACATTGCCGTAACATATGACGTCAAATTTGCAGCTTCTGACGTCAGCGGCACGGCCATATGACGTCCTATAACGGTCAAAACAGCGTCATTCGACGGGTCTCGGTGAGCGCTACAAACGTGCCGAATTTCGCGAATATATTCAAACGCGTTTTCGAGCGGCGCCCGTTAAACGCGTACGTGTAAACTCCCATAGTGACGTCATCGGCTGGCATTCCTTATAATGGGAGCCGTTCTGCCGTTACTGGAGGCAAAGTAGTTGACCGATTGTCATGAAACTTAACACACTTGTAGGGCTCAATGAGACGAGCATGTCAGAAGTGTCGCCGATCCTCCCAGTGACGTCATTTACGTTTAAACGGACGTCAAAGTGGCAGCTTATAACGTCAGTGGCACGTCCATATGACGTCCTATAACGACGGGACCAACGTCATTCGGCGGGTCTCGGTGAGCTCTACAAACGTGCCATGTCGCCGGTCTTCCCAGTGACGACATTGACGTAACAGATGACGTCAAATTTGCAGCTTCTGACGTCAGCGGCACGACCATATGATGTCCTATCACGGTCAAAACAGCGTCATTCGACGGGTCTCGGTGAGCGCTACAAACGTGCTAAATTTCGCGACTATATTCAAACGCGTTTGCGAGCGGCGCCCGTTAAACGCGTACGTGTAAACCTCCATAGTGACGTCATCGGCTGGCATGCCTAATAATGGGAGCGGTTCTGCCGTTGCTGGAGGCAAAGTAGTTGACCGATTGTCATGAAACTTGGCACACTTTTAGGGCTCAATGAGTCGAACGTGTCGGAAGTGTCGCCGACCCTCCCAGTGACGTCATTGACGTTAAAACGGACGTCAAAACGGCAACTTATGACGTCAGTGGCACGTCCATATGACGTCCTATAACGACGGGACCAACGTCATTCGGCGGGTCTCGATGCGCTTTTTCAAACGTGTCATGTCGCCGGTCTTCCCAGTGACGACATTGACGTAACAGATGACGTCAAAGTTGCAGCTTCTGACGTCAGCGGCACGACCATATGATGTCCTATCACGGTCAAAACAGCGTCATTCGACGGGTCTCGGTGAGCGCTACAAACGTGCCAAATTTCGCGACTATATTCAAACGCGTTTGCGAGCGGCGCCCGTTAAACGCGTACGTGTAAACATCCATAGTGACGTCATCGGCTGGCATGCCTTATAATGGGAGCCGTTCTGCCGTTGCTGGAGGCAAAGTAGTTGACCGATTCTCATGAAACTTGGCACACTTGTAGGGCTCAATGAGTCAAGCGTGTCGGAAGTGTCGCCGACCCTCCCAGTGACGTCATTGACGCTAAAACGGACGTCAAAGTGGCAACTTATGTCGTCAGTGGCACGTCCATATGACGTCCTATAACGACGGGACCAACGTCATTCGGCGGGTCTCGGTGAGCTCTACAAATGTGCTATGTCGCCGGTCTTCACAGTGGCGACATTGCCGTAACATATGACGTTGAAGTTGCAGCTTCTGACGTCAGCGGCACGGCCATATGACGTCCTATAACGGTCAAAACAGCGTTATTCGACGGGTCTCGGTGAGCGCTACAAACTTGCCGAATTTTGCGACTATATTCAAACGCGTTTGCGAGCGGCGCCCGTTAAACGCGTAGGTGTAAACCTCCATAGTGACGTCAGAGGCTTGCATTCCTAACAATGGAAGCCGTTCTGCCGTTGCTTGAGGCAAAGTAGTTGACCGATTGTCATGAAACTTGGCACACATGTAGGGCTCAATGAGACGAGCGTGTCGGAAGTGTCGCCGACCCTCCCAGTGACGTCATTGACGTTAAAACGGACGTCAAAGTGGCAACTTATGACGTCAGTGGCACGTCCATATGACGTCCTATAACGACGAGACCAACGTCATTCGGCGGGTCTCGGTGAGCTCTACAAACGTGCCATGTCGCCGGTCTTCACAGTGACGACATTGCCGTAACAGATGACGTCAAATTTGCAGCTTCTGACGTCAGCGGCACGGCCATATGACGTCCTATAACGGTCAAAACAGCGTCATTCGACGGGTCTCGGTGAGCGCTACAAACTTGCCAAATTTCGCGACTATATTCAAACGCGTTTGCGAGCGGCGCCCGTTAAACGCGTACGTGTAAACCTCCATAGTGACGTCATCGGCTGGCATTCCTTATAATGGGAGCCGTTCTGCCGTTGCTGGAGGCAAAGTAGTTGACCGATTGTCATGAAACTTGGCACACTTGTAGGGCTCAATGAGACGAGCGTGTCGGAAGTGTCGCCGACCCTCCCAGTGACATCATTGACGTTAAAACGGACGACAAAGTGACAACTTATGACGTCAGTGGCACGTCCATATGACGTCCTATAACGACGGGACCAACGTCATTCGGCGGGTCTCGGTGAGCTCTACAAACGTGCCATGTCGCCGGTCTTCCCAGTGACGAAATTGCCGTAACAGATGACGTCAAATTTGCAGCTTCTGACGTCAGCGGCACGGCCATATGACGTCCTATAACGGTCAAACAGCGTCATTCGACGGGTCTCGGTGAGCGCTACAAACGTGCCAAATTTCGCGACTATATTCAAACGCGTTTGCGAGCGGCGCCCGTTAAACGCGTACGTGTAAACCTCCATAGTGACGTCATCGGCTGGCATTCCTTATAATGGGAGCCGTTCTGCCGTTGCTGGAGGCAAAGTAGTTGACCGATTGTCATGAAACTTGGCACACTTGTAGGGCTCAATGAGACGAGCGTGTCGGAAGTGTCGCCGACCCTCCCAGTGACGTCATTGACGTTAAAACGGACGTCAAAGTGGCAACTTATGACGTCAGTGGCACGTCCATATGACGTCCTTTAACGACGGGACCAACGTCATTCGGCGGGTCTCGGTGAGCTCTACAAACGTGCCATGTCGCCGGTCTTCCCAGTGACGACATTGCCGTAACATATGACGTCAAAGTTGCAGCTTCTGACGTCAGCGGCACGGACATATGACGTCCTATAACGGTCAAAACAGCGTTATTCGACGGGTCTCGGTGAGCGCTACAAACTTGCCGAATTTTGCGACTATATTCAAACGCGTTTGCGAGCGGCGCCTGTTAAACGCGTACATGTTAACCTCCATAGTGATGTCATCGGCTGGCATTCCCTATAATGGAAGCCGTTCTGCCGTTGCTGGAGGCAAAGTAGTTGACCGATTGTCATGAAACTTGGCACACTTGTAGGGCTCAATGAGACGAGCATATCGGAAGCGTTGCCGACCCTCCCAGTGACGTCATTGACGTTAAAACGGACGTCAAAGTGGCAACTTATGACGTCAGTGGCACGTCCATATGACGTCTATATGACGACGGGACCAACGTCATTCGGCGGGTCTCGGTGAGTTCTACAAACGTGCCATGTCGCCGGTCTTCCCAGTGACGACATTGCCGTAACATATGACGTCAAATTTGCAGCTTCTGACGTCAGCGGCACGGCCATATGACGTCCTATAACGGTCAAAACAGCGTCATTCGACGGGTCTCGGTGAGCGCTACAAACTTGCCAAATTTCGCGAATATATTCAAACGCGTTTGCGAGCGGCGCCCGTTAAACGCGTACGTGTAAACTCCCATAGTGACGTCATCGGCTGGCATTCCTTATAATGGGAGCCGTTCTGCCGTTACTGGAGGCAAAGTAGTTGACCGATTGTCATGAAACTTAACACACTTGTAGGGCTCAATGAGACGAGCATGTCAGAAGTGTCGCCGACCCTCCCAGTGACGTCATTGACGTTAAAACGGACGTCAAAGTGGCAACTTATGACGTCAGTGGCACGTCCATATGACGTCCTATAACTACGGGACCAACGTCATTCGGCGGGTCTCGGTGAGCTCTACAAACGTGCCATGTCGCCGGTCTTCCTAGTGACGACATTGACGAAACAGATGACGTCAAATTTGCAGCTTCTGACGTCAGCGGCACGGCCATATGACGTCCTATAACGGTCAAAACAGCGTCATTCGACGGGTCTCGGTGAGCGCTACAAACTTGCCAAATTTCGCGAATATATTCAAACGCGTTTGCGAGCGGCGCCCGTTAAACGCGTACGTGTAAACTCCCATAGTGACGTCATCGGCTGGCATTCCCTATAATGGAAGCCGTTCTGCCGTTGCTGGAGGCAAAGTAGTTGACCGATTGTCATGAAACTTAACACACTTGTAGGGCTCAATGAGACGAGCATATCGGAAGTGTTGCCGACCCTCCCAGTGACGTCATTGACGTTAAAACGGACGTCAAAGTGGCAACTTATGACGTCAGTGGCACGTCCATATGACGTCCATATGACGACGGGACCAACGTCATTCGGCGGGTCTCGGTGAGTTCTACAAACGTGCCATGTCGCCGGTCTTCCCAGTGACGACATTGCCGTAACATATGACGTCAAATTTGCAGCTTCTGACGTCAGCGGCACGGCCATATGACGTCCTATAACGGTCAAAACAGCGTCATTCGACGGGTCTCGGTGAGCGCTACAAACTTGCCAAATTTCGCGAATATATTCAAACGCGTTTGCGAGCGGCGCCCGTTAAACGCGTACGTGTAAACTCCCATAGTGACGTCATCGGCTGGCATTCCTTATAATGGGAGCCGTTCTGCCGTTACTGGAGGCAAAGTAGTTGACCGATTGTCATGAAACTTAACACACTTGTAGGGCTCAATGAGACGAGCATGTCAGAAGTGTCGCCGACCCTCCCAGTGACGTCATTGACGTTAAAACGGACGTCAAAGTGGCAACTTATAACGTCAGTGGCACGTCCATATGACGTCCTATAACGACGGGACCAACGTCATTCGGCGGGTGTCGGTGAGCTCTACAAACGTGCCATGTCGCCGGTCTTCCTAGTGACGACATTGACGAAACAGATGACGTCAAATTTGCAGCTTCTGACGTCAGCGGCACGGCCATATGACGTCCTATAACGGTCAAAACAGCGTCATTCGACGGGTCTCGGTGAGCGCTACAAACGTGCCAAATTTCGCGACTATATTCAAACGCGTTTGCGAGCGGCGCCCGTTAAACACGTACGTGTAAACCTCCATAGTGACGTCATCGGCTGGCATTCCTTATAATGGGAGCCGTTCTGCCGTTGCTGGAGGCAAAGTAGTTGACCGATTGTCATGAAACTTGGCACACTTGTAGGGCTCAATGAGACGAGTATGTCGGTTGTGTCGCCGACCCTCCCAGTGACGTCATTGACGTTAAAACGGACGTCAAATTGATAACTTATGACGTCAGTGGCACGTCCATATGACGTCCTATAACGACGGGACCAACGTCATTCGGCGGGTCTCGGTGTGCACTACAAACGTGCCATGTCGCCGATCTTCCCAGTGACGACATTGACGTAACAGATGACGTCAAAGTTGCAGCTTCTGACGTCAGCGGCACGACCATATGATGTCCTATCACGGTCAAAACAGCGTCATTCGACGGGTCTCGGTGAGCGCTACAAACGTGCCAAATTTCGCGACTATATTCAAACGCGTTTGCGAGCGGCGCCCGTTAAACGCGTACGTGTAAACCTAAATAGTGACGTCATCGGCTGGCATTCCTTAAAATGGGTACCGTTCTGCCGTTACTGGAGGCAAAGTAGTTGACCGATTGTCATGAAACTTGGCACACTTGTAGGGCTCAATGAGACGAGCATGTCTGAAGTGTCGCCGACCCTCCCAGTGACGTCATTGACGTTTAAACGGACGTCAAAGTGGCAACTTATGACGTCAGTGGCACGTCCATATGACGACGGGACCAACGTCATTTGGCGGGTCTTGATGAGCTCTACAAAAGTTTTATGTCGCCGGTCTTCCCAGTGACGACATTGACGTAACAGATGACGTCAAGTTGCAGCTTCTGACGTCAGCGGCACGGCCATATGACGTCCTATAACGGTCAAAACAGCGTCATTCGACGGGTCTCGGTGAGCGCTACAAACGTGCCAAATTTCGCGACTATATTCAAACGCGTTTGCGAGCGGCGCCCGTTAAACGCGTACGTGTAAACCTCCATAGTGACGTCATCGGCTGGCATTCCTTAAAATGGGTACCGTTCTGCCGTTACTGGAGGCAAAGTAGTTGACCGATTGTCATGAAACTTGGCACACTTGTAGGGCTCAATGAGACGAGCTTGTCTGAAGTGTCGCCGACCCTCCCAGTGACGTCATTGACGTTTAAACGGACGTCAAAGTGGCAACTTATGACGTCAGTGGCACGTCCATATTACGACGGGACCAACGTCATTTGGCGGGTCTCGATGAGCTCTACAAAAGTTTTTTGTCGCCGGTCTTCCCAGTGACGACATTGACGTAACATATGACGTCAAAGTTGCAGGTTCTGACGCCAGCGGCACGACCATATGACGTTCTATAACGGTCAAAACAGCGTCATTCGATGTGTCTCGGTGAGCGCTACAAACGTGCCAAATTTCGCGACTTTATTCAAACGCGTTTGCGAGCGGCGCCCGTTAAACGCGTACGTGTAAACCTCCATAGTGACGTCATCGGCTGGCATTCCTTATAATGGGAGCCGTTTGGCGACCTATGTAAAAGACCGAGCTAGTCCGATTGAGATAGCTCGATTTTTCAAATGCATTAGTTCGAGCTGTTCTTTATTTTTAAACTATAATCGTATTTCTCCGACTTGCACAATTAAAACTGTGATCTTATTCTTCTTAAAAGTGTCAAACCTAGATCTACCTTTTTGTTATTGAAAAAATAAAAGCGTTACATTTTTAAGTGTATCATGTTTTTTTTAAATTTAATTAAGAAGGGTTGTTGTTATTAAAAAAAACTATCTACATAATTTTCAAACAACCCTCGTTTTTCACTTTCTAAAGGATCTCGCGTTTGGACTGGTATCAAATAATTATGTTATTTCTGAACAAATTACTTTTGCTACATTTAAGTTCCATACGATATTTTGTATTATATCAAAAAAGTAATATTGCTATAATATTCATAACTTTCTGGTTGTTGGAATAACTGAAAATCATAATAATAAAAAATTAAAAAAATAATAAATACTAATAATAATAATAATAATAATTATTATAACAATAATAATAATAATAATGATAATAATAATAATAATAATAATGATAATAATTCTTCAATAGGAATTAAAACTTAGATAATAATTCTTCAATAGGAATTAAAACTTTGATTCAAAATTACGGAACTTCATAATCATATTATTAATCATGACAATTATATTACATATGTTAACGATTTTCATTATCTATAACGCGCATAACCATATGTTTTGTTGTTCCCAAATGCGACCTATGGTTGGTATTGAAGTATACTTTGAAAATGATTTCCTTTTATGAAAAAGGCCAACTAGAACACTTTTTTTGAACAATTTGTATCGTATGAAAGACGAACATGATTGAAATGATTTAATAAACATTCGCAAAAAAAACTTCAACATATACTTATTATTATACACTATACATCGAAGGTAAGTATGTACACGTTTTCCTAATAAAATCAATAGCTTTTATTTTAGATTTGAAAAGCGGCAATACAGCAGCGCTCAGAAATATAAATTCAATTCCCAACAATGTTAAAAATATATTCAGGACTTAGCATTTGAAACATAGACTATTCCTATTTACATATTATATTGTCGTTTTGTTTGTAGAGAAGACGATGTTCAAAAAGTTACGACACGGGGAAATTTAAATTGTAATAAGCAAAAATATTAAACGTTAGAATTTGTTGAAAATTATTTAAGTATAAAACTATCTGGTTTAACACACGAATTGTTCTCCAGATCACATGCAATGTAATGCATTTCTTGTAGGCTAAAGCATCACATCTGGTCCTTAAATGCGCCATATGTTTGTTTTGGAATGAAAAAAGAAACTTTTTAACGAGTTGTATTATTTAAAAAGTGCGTTATTACAGAATAAACCGGGTCGGCTAGCTCAGTTTGCAGACACACTTGGAGACTTTTCTAACGCATCACTTAATCATATAGCTCCCTTATTTTCGAACGGCTTGTGTTGAAATTTGGACCAAGAATAGTTCAACACATATCTGATAATTCCTGAAATTTTATTGAAATTGAAAAACAACAAAATATAAAACTTAAAAAATTAAAAACGTCACTTCAAAAGTCAAATTCTCAAACTCATACAACGTTAAATAATAACAATGTGAAAAGTAAAACGCATAAACTTAAACGTCTTGATAACTGAGCGGCTTACAACATGCCGATTGAGCCGTTTCGCTCCTGAATATTCATACGAGCCATATTGTTTTTCTTTAATTAATGTTATGTTTTTCTTGTGTAAAAACTTACCTAGAATTATGAAATTGAAATTAAATTGAAATAACATGTATATCGCCTTTTACCACACTTGGTGATTTTTCTAACGCAACACTTTTAAAACTTACATATCTCAGTAATGAGTAAATATTTTTATTTAAAATTGCACATGTGATCATTTTACTACAATATGTGCAAGCTAACGATAAAATCATTTATCCGTGACGACCGGACGCTTCAGCAAGTGGGAAAGGTAGCCTGCAAAATGCAAAGTGCGCGATTGCGCTCCTGAATATTTATACGAGCTATACTGTTTTGTAAATTAATTTTATGTTTTCCTTGTGTAAGAACCCACCTAAAATAATTTAATTGAAATAAAAATAGAATTAAATCTCGTTTCAACATTTCTACGTGCAAAAATATGAATGTAGTCAAATGATTGTATTAAAAATTTTAAATCAATATCTTTACTCATAAATGAGATATATACGTTAAAAAAGTGATGTGTTAGAAAAGTCCCGTAGTGAACAGCAGACTGCAAATCCGTGTATCGCTTGTTCGATCCAAGGCCCGGCCACATAACTTGTGGTTGGAATGAAATCATTTATACGGCCATTCACAGACTAACTCTTATTTAAACAAGGTAGTTGTCAGTTGCTTGCATATGTATGTTAACAAAGTACCGTAAAACTAGCTAACACAGGAAAAAAGTGAGTTTGTAAACAGACCGCCGTGATATAAATGAAAGGCTGTTTGAAAACGGCGAAAAGCCCAACTAAACAAATACACGAACTGTCAGGGTGATATATACTTTAAAATATAATGCTGTCGAAAAGAACGGAACATACAAGCTGTCGAATAGAACGGAACATACAAGCTGTCGAATAGAACGGAACATACAAGCTGTCGAATAGAACGGAACATACAAGCTGTCGAATAGAACGGAACATACAAGCTGTCGAATAGAACGGAACATACAAGCTGTCGAATAGAACGGAACATACAAGCTGTCGAATAGAACGGAACATACAAGCTGTCGAATAGAACGGAACATACAAGCTGTCGAATAGAACGGAACATACAAGCTGTCGAATAGAACGGAACATACAAGCTGTCGAATAGAACGGAACATACAAGCATGTCGAATAGAACGGAACATACAAGCATGTCGAATAGAACGGAACATACAAGTATGCGAGTAAACATGTTATAAGGGTAAGCTGATCTCGTCATCAGTCTGGGGAAGTCAAAACCCATGAAATGCAATATAAATACTGTGAATATTTTCTTAGTATTGATGTAATAAGTCAACAAAACATATAGAAAACAAAACCACTAGAAATAAAAAAGAGATAGACATTGTAGACTCATGCTTAATATTGCGTAAATAATTTGATTAAGTAATACGATGTTTCACATTTCTAATTTGGTGAAGGAAAAAGAAATCAATAAAGGCGCCTCATGTATTTCTTCTACGATTTACTCTTCGAATGTGTGTCTATATTTAAAAATGAATCACCATAGACCGTTCATGAAAATAACATTTGTTTGATGTCTGCAAAATGTCATTATCAATAATTTACAAGGTATTCTTTGTCCTGACTTTTATTTTTCAAATGAAAGGACAAAAAGACTAGCATATGTGTTAAGTCTTACTACAAATAGCTATTTTTAAACTACTGTGTCAATGAAACTCTGAATGTTAAAGTGCGATAATTGGCTTACATTTAAATGCAGGGCACATTTAAATATTATTGACATTCGAGGAAACGTCAGCTGCTGTTCACTGTATTCAAACAACGTATTGTAAAAGATCGGCTAGTTCACCCGTGTATATATTGAAATCGGATTTACGTTGTATTCACAGTTTTTAAACAGGCATATGTTCAACTGTTAGTAGTGATGCATTGTATGTCGGAACTTTACAAATGCATGTGAATGCTTACCATCGTGTTTGAGGTTTTATTATATGTACTTAAGCGCGTAATACAAACTAAAATGAGATAACAATTTAAATAAAAGCTGCATTTTCACTCATAAGTCATAATACATAAGAATACTTGTTGTTAATACTCCAAACTTGCCACTTTTGTAAGTGGGATTTGATTGTTTGGCTTTAAATAATTTGTTTAATTTATCAGATGTTGATGGGAAAATGTTGTGACTATGTATTTTATGTGTAAGAAAAATAGTTGACCTACAAAAGTGAAGTAATTAATCAACAAAGGGCAGAAACATCAACTTATGGATGGACCGTTAATGTTTATATGTGCACAACAATTTCCCTAAATGTAAGCTTCCTCTTTCATGATGAGATCTTTTTCAATTTTAAAGATATGCACCCGACAAAAGGTAATCATGAAAAGCAATAATGCGCAATTAAGGTACAAGTTTGAGGCATGAGTTTATTGTGACCTTCACTTTTTTTTTAATGAGATCTATATACTTATGAACTTCGAAGTTGACATCCCCATAGTTTAACAGATATGCCCAAATAAACAATATGCATATCGAACTAAAAAAAACTAATGAAGCAACAGTCATGACTCTTGTGCAATGTTGACATTTCTAATTCTCATTCAGGTTTCTTGTTATGTTTCTGAAAAAATCTCAGTATGTGAAATAAGGCACACATGCGGCGTTAGGGGAGTCCGGAATTCAGTTCTTGCCTATTAAAATCAGGAGATGTAGGCCCAATAGACAAATAAAAGTAAGCACTAGACCACAGCAAACTGATAGGTTATTATTCCAAATTGTTTCACTTAAATTTTTGTAATGAAATTTAAATAAGTGTTTATTTATTGCGCCTAAGTGTTTGTTTGCCCCATGCGCGTTTTCACCAAACAGCGTTTTTCCATAAATTTTTGAGAATTTTACATTTGGCAACATATTCTCTTGATTTTTAGTTAAAAGTGTGATTATACAAAATTGCAGCATGAAACTGTTTGGTCCAGTCTTAAACTTAACAAAAATGTAATTGATCGTCTATTACAAACATTTTTAAATATTTTATTCGCTCAGCGGCCACTGCTGCTGACTTAATCGCCACCCGAAATATTTTAATGTATAACAATTGGCAATTAGGTTTTAAATTAAATGAAAATGCCATTAATCGTTTATTTTCTTGAAATTATTCGATCACAAATATATATTTTATTCGCTCAGCGACCACTAATGCTGACTATAAATCGTCGCTTTCAAGATTTTAATGCATAACAATTGGCAATAATGTTAGTGGTATAGCGCACATGAAACACATTTCGCGCACACAAACAACAAACCCAACCTGTTGTTGATCCTTAAAATCTTAATTATTAAATATGATTTTAATGGATGGGCTAAATATACTGGCTATGACATGTCGGCTTAGATTGTTGCTAAACATTGTTGAGGATATGCCTCCAGTTATTACAGACAACATGATGACAATTTAGATAGATATACTCCTCCATTCGTTTGTCATCTAAGAGTGACAGTTAGATCAACACATTAGAAAAAAAGCATTGTTAGTTTGTAACAATTACTAACACATTTAAAGTAAAAACACTTAGTCAGATTATTATTTTGGGATAAATAATAATGCTAATATATGACAATAATAAAATAGCGGAAGTTTTTTTAAGCACAACTTTACTAATTTTCAAACATGCATGCGCATGATAATGCTAATATATGACAATTATACAATAGAGTGAGTTTCTAAAGCACATACTTATCTAATAATGTTTTATCATTATCTTTATTTACTAATTTTCCAACATGCATGCTCATGAGTGCTAATATATGAACAAATATAATAGCATGTGTGAGATTTTAAAGCGCTTAGCTAATAATAATTTGATAATGTTAATGATTAATAGCACATAAAATGTTCACATTGAAAGCACACTAAGGACATAGATAATACTAGGTTAGCGTTGAATACAGAGACGTTTATGTTGCGATGCTAAGAACGCTTTCGGTGTTCGAGCCGAGCTACAAAAGTACAAACAAAAACCAAAACACGTTCGAACTAGTATCTTACCTTTAATTATCCTTTAAAATCCATCTAATAATCCATTTAACTCAATAATTGGCGATTTTGCATCTAGGGTCACGGCATACCCATAACATTATATAAAAAACACGTTCTGCGCGTCCTTAAATTCGTCGTCCGAAGTCGGAAAACGTATTGCCCTGCATATTAAGTCAAATAAAGTGTCAGTCGCTGCATTTGTCTGTTTACTCGTCGATAGTGTACATGTAGAATCTATGTTGAAATCGACATCATTTTGTCAGGAGCAATCGCCGCCATATTGGACTTTGATCATTTTCTTTCGAAAATAAAATGAATTAAAGTAAAGTAAAATCTTATTTTCGCGGTCTTAATGGGTTACAATTCGCATGCTGCGTAAAATTGAATCGAGAAATATGGTGATGTTTTTACTAGTTTTACAGATTGTGTGTGAACACACGTTTGCAAGCTCTACGGTAAAGTAATTTGTCATTGGATTTCTGAGCGCATTATCTAGTAACACGTTCAAAACAGATACTTGAAGTGATCGTGTCCATGTTAGCGTATCGTTTCTTAAAATACAATATTATATATAATATTTATAATATAATAACACAACTATTCAATTTTCTTTTGGTATTAGTATAAAGCTTTTTAGCAAGCGCTTCGGACATAACGGATTAAATCTTATAATGATCAGTTTTTGTAACCAAAAGGGTATTATGTACAAACATACTTGAGCATCCCGCTCGATTTTATAGGAAATAAATATAAGCTTTCCATACAACTATACGTCTAACGTTGGTTTTATTACCCCATCAATATTTATGACGATATATGCGCTATAACATCGAACGAAACGAATGTTATTACCGGACTGCTTTCGTTTCGACACAGTGTTGATTCTCTGGCTGCGTTGGCTTTTCCTGTTGGCATTCTCCCGTAAATATAGAATATCTAATTAACTAATTACATGTTTTCAATAGGACTGTCTAAAAAGCAACTGTAAACAAAATTCAGTCAATCGACCATTAATCTTAAGTATCAACTATAATAAAAATATATTTATTCTTTCAAAAACATACGTCATAGCTGGGCCGGGCGTCTTTAATCGACCCGCTGTCGTGATTATGGCCCAAGGGCCTTTGTCAGCTTTTTGTACTTTTATTTTCAATCAATATATGACGGATTGTTTGTGATTTCTGTAACGAAAACACGGGTTTAAACTAGACTCGCTGGTTTTCAGGGACGATAATTCGGACGTTGTAGGTAATTTAACAGGTTTTGGTGTAACAAAAACGAAAGAATCCAACGTATTTCGAATTGTTCGTTTGTCATGCATACTTTGATACTTCGGTAGGAATAAAATATATTGCTCCGAGCAGTGATTCCATTTCGTAAATCGGGTTTTTAAGCAGAATGGTTAGCATCCGATAGAAACGTTTCCAAAAAATACTTTGGTTTAAAACAAATTCAGATTAAAGGATTGAAGAACATGATACGGAAGTGTATATCTGTGTAATGCTATTGGCATAAGCAAGGGATTAAAGTTGTTATTGAGGTAATTGAAGTATTGAGGTCGATTACTAAATTTAATTTTTTGACTCCGGTTAAATCTGAAATAGTGTCAGAAATCTAATATACAATACAGTTCCAATTGCAATCGATATTTTTATTATTCAAATCGTGTGCTACGTTTAATAATCATTATTTTCGATTCTTTCGTTGATCTGTTACTTGATTTTATTTTTCACCTTTGGCAAAGACTGAATATTGACTCCATTTCGTTTTGTTGAAGCTGCGCGATCCGATTTTTTTTCAAATACCACAAATCGGTAAGGCTCGCCGGATATTTTTATGTATCCTGTTTCTGTTACAGTGATTTTTATAAAGAAGTGACATTGTCAACGAGTTGATCTCCGGTAGTTGATCACGTGACCATGATTTACCGTTAGTAAGTATTCCTACGCGCCGATTAACATGTTCTAGTATTTGATCTTTGGAATTTATTGAGACGCATCATGAATGCTGTCGTTTATATTAATATCATCCTATTTTGAATATTCTTTAAAATATATTACCGTATTTGTATTTTCATTCACTTGATTACGTAATTTATGACTAATCTCGTGTGACGTAATTTCTCTTACACAACATACTAGTTTTAGCAAGAATCTCTAGATTTTGGGGACTTAATTTTGACGTGGGATTTAAATAAAAGTTTAAACCAAAATATTTAGTATTTATAGCATCGAACTAGACTAATCCACGGAATATGTGTTTGTAATTCATATTTGTTAACTTCGATAGGAATAAAATAATTCGCTCCAATAAGATTAAGATTTTGTAAAGCGTGTTTTGGGTCAGCGTGGTTAGCATTCGATACAAACGCTATCAAAACATAGTTCGGTTTAAAATGCATTTCGATAAAGGAATGGAAGAACAGGAAATTGAAGTGGATATCGATGTAACTATATTTTTATGAGCATAAGATTACAGTTGTTATTGAGGTAAAAAAATGAGTTTTTTGTTTGCTGTTGCATATGTTTTCAATTATTACAATACGAATATAATATTCTCGTTTCATCTATTATTTCTTCTCTTAATTTTAATATACAAAATATTAAAATAACCAGTTTTAAGTGGAACTATTTTTTATGTGACACAATCAGTAGTTATTCAGTCGTCGAGAATGGTGTGTACCTGTAGTAGACCCGACCAGAATAATTTTGTCGTTATTTCAATCAATCATTTGTCTTTTATAAAATGTAATAACGGCATAATTTACAATGAAGCAGGATAAATCAAATACATGGTTGGTGCCGAGATGGAGACAGTTTATCAGATCCTGTCAACAAAAGAAGCCCTTCCGGATAAACTTTCTCCATCTCGGCACCAACTATGTATTCCCTACATTGGCCCGCCGGATACGAATTACGGCCCGCTCGCGACGTCAATGTAGTACTATTTATAGCAAGGATGTTTATGGTAATATATGTGATGATGTCGTGTGTTCAACCTCAGATAAACCCTTTGTTTGCCCTAAAAGTTTTACGTTAAACATAAGGGCCCTTGCAACGTTTTATTCTGGGAAATATCACTATCAATGCCTGAATTATGACAATACTATTTTATTCGCCAGGGGGGGGGGGGGGGGGGGGGGGGGGGTGGGGGCGATCATCATGGAATTATTACTTCGCTTGATTTTATTTTAACACGCATTGACAAAAGGGCGAGTGCGAATATTGTGAAGACTGTATTATGATTAACTATCATACAAGATAAATTAAGGTATTAAGGGGCAAGTGATTATATTTCCCTATAATATCGAATTGATAATATATAAAAAATATCCAAACGTCCCATTTCACTCCTTATTACAGACTTTAATTGTATGGCAAAACTTAATATAAATATATATATATAATATTCTAACACTACACGCGACTTGTTTCTATAAACAAAGAAGAAAATCAAGAGCGGTTTACTCTGCAATAATGATGGGCGGTGCTTAGTGTTTCGAAAATAGTTCTTAAAGAAATGTAATACATGAAGCATGTATATAAATGTAATGAAACAACAAATTGTATATTTGGTGATAAGTGGCATAACCACGCCTACAAAGAATGTTATTTGTTAGGAAAAGTAATTAAGAAAACATTTATAGCATGTCAGCTTTTCAGTAGCATCAATAAACGTGACGTCATATAGTTTCTACGATTTTTGATCTCAATGGAAGTGACGTCATTTGCAAAATATTTATGAATGAAAATGACGTCATATGTTTGTACATTTCAATGACGTCACTATATAGTAAACTTTGTACTAAGGAGGGCGGAGTATTGAAAAATATAGTTCACGCCCAATAGCTTGAACCAAATCAATCAGAATCGTGTTAGAATCGAAATAATAATATTCTATGATGTTTTGTTCGCACTCGTTATTTAATTCCTACGCATCTATACATCTTACTGTGGGTTATTTAAGAAATAATATTTTTTCTATCATTATTTGTTGTCGAATAACCCATAGTAATGAGTATAGATACGTAGGAATATAATCACGAGTGCGAAGATCTATCTGATACATTTATCAACACATATTCAAAATCCCAACAATGTTTTTACAATCTCTATTCTGCTGTTCATAAAACATGATATGTGTATGAACAATGATGCAAACAAGAGAAAAAAGGAAATAAAACACGTCAAACAAACATATATTGTATTGGTGCAAAAGGCCGCATGCGGTCACTATCTTCAAAAGCGTGTTTTTATATAACCGCACTTCAGACAAATACACGTCCTATCCAGCAAGTAGCAGGATTAAAGTTATCAGACTCTTTAAAGCTATATAGTACTTATAAGAGGAATATGTGATATCAATATATTGTCCTTGTACTCAGAAAATCGCTGAATCATGTGTTATGCTATTTATTAATAACCATAACAACAAATTAATTCAAACATATGTCGCACTCGTTTGTTGGTTTTATTGATGGCTGTGTTCATAATTCTGTACGGAGAAAACGATTAAAGTTTTAGGAGTCGGAAACGACTTGATATCATACCATCCTTTTATCAAACTCTGCAGACCATACTGACGCAACATCCTGGATCATATTTATCTTGTTTTGAATTTTAATTGAACTGTGTCCTACCGATGTGTTTCATGTTGGTATCATTTAAATTACAATGCGAACCTAATCATTCGAGCAAGTATATGTAAGTTTTTAACAGCCATTAATTTGTTTTAAAACATGTATATTTGCAGGATTAAATGCCACTTTCATAAAACAATTAATCTAACTGTTGAATAACTTAATCGTGAGTGTTTCCATATGGCGAACTGAGGAAACAGATAAATCTTTAAGGGCTTAAAAAAGCTTATCGCACATTTCATCAAATGAAATAAAACCAATTAATGAAACGATTATATCTTTTTTCATTTCTTCTAGTGTTTATGTTCGTCCATTTGTTACTCATAGACGACTATGAAAAATTCAATTGCATTTACACATATTGTTTCCATCGTAATATTAGACATATCTCTGTTTTGCAAAAATAACAGTTTTATTTGCAATTGGTAATTCCTTCATAATTCAGTATTAACCAACTTCAACTTGCCTCAGTATTGTTGAGGTGAGATTATAAACAGCAGCGATTTTGGCATTAAAATGATGTGTACACACTGAAACAGTTTGATATAAACACATTGAAACAGTATAATGTAAGCACACTGACACTGTTTCAGGTGTACACACTGACACGGTATGATGCACACACACTATTTTACCGAAAACAATGAAATATCGAAAATTATTGTTCAGATAAAGAATTGAATATAATATGGTTAGTTTAATGGTTTTAACGATGTTAGTGTAATAAAATGAACTCGTGTCGGTGTTAAATACCTTTATAAGGGTATACGAGTACTATTAATTGTAAGCATTATCATGTGAGCAGATACATGCATGTTGTAAATACAATAGTATAGTCTTTGGATTTCTATTTGGTATTGTCTTTCTCTGTTTGTATGTCCGCACTGTAAGTTTTATCTTGATGGGTGTATTCCTACACAGTATTTATCCAGAACTCAATCAGAATCAATAAATACAAACACACATTTTTAAAATAAATATGTCAAACCCAATTTTGAAAACGTTTCGCAATACATTTCTATGATTATGATTTTATTTTCAATTTCAAAACATATGCTGCAAATACTTTATTGTATAAAACGGTATCTCAGTTATCGAATTTCATGTGGTCGTTACGGTTGGCTTGCTTCTGAATAAGACGATCATTTAAGTAATAAATGTGTCGTCTAACAAGTAAGACCA
Organism: Dreissena polymorpha; assembly: GCF_020536995.1. Classification (NCBI taxonomy): domain Eukaryota; kingdom Metazoa; phylum Mollusca; class Bivalvia; order Myida; family Dreissenidae; genus Dreissena; species Dreissena polymorpha. The sequence continues at coordinate 44,129,004 of NC_068367.1, forward strand.
GTATAAATTATACATTTAGAGAGCAACCTACTTCTATGGCATACATTTATTATAACTAATTCTTCACTTACATAAGTTCAAAACTTTAAACGTAATGTTTGAACTAAGACAACGTGTATAAAGGCCCATTTATTTGTTAATAAATCGAATCATTTTCCCGCAAAACTGCAAAGACAACAATGTGTCTGAATTGGTGACCGGGAACGGCGGCCCATCTCCCGCTCTGCTTATCTGCACTTCAATCTGCACTTGCGGTGAAGGGGCATTGTCAATTGCTATAAAGCAATCAAACATATCAAAATCGGTACATTCGCTCATAAAAAAGGCAACCCATTTTCCATTTCGCAACCACTGCCGGTGCATGCGAGTTTGATTGATCGTCACAATACAAAACATGTTGGATATATGTCGGGTAATCGGGTTTTCTCCACACATAACAAGTTAAATCCCAAATTAAAAATGTTCAGTGAAAACAACACCTCATAAACTAGTAATTATAGCTATAATTCAAGAACTGATTGAACAAAATATTGATATCCAAGTCAGTTAATTCGTTACAAGTGCTGGGACACACTTCGGGCCCTTACAAATTCAACCTCAGCCTAAGATGACGAAGGATCGCATTACATCTATATACACAAGCGCTTTACATTCCATATCAATATTTGATTCCATGTCATAACGATCGTTTTAGACAGCGAACTGTTATTACGAATATTAGGATTATCAAAATACATGTTATCAGTACCAGATATCGATATTATGTTTTGCTTTGAATCGCGAAAAAAATATTATAAATGAGTTTAGAAACTTCGTAAGGCGAGTAACAAAGTTACAATGAATTCGTTAATCACAAACAATCTGAGCCAAGTTTGAGATGAATGCTTGTCGGTTTTTTACCTCATTTGCTATTTTTGGTACTGATCGTTCAAATGTGACTCCATAGTTATCGTCCTATGTGTACGTCATCTGATTTTTATTCCTGTATATAAATGTATGGCAATATTTCACTTGCCTCAATTAAAGGACGTTGCAATGATAATACGAATGATCTACTAATGATGCAACTCTGTTGTTGCTGTATTTTGCTTCAGTTGTTTCCGTGTTCCGGTTACAACTCTAGTAAAAAAAAATCAAACAACTAATAGACGATTGCGATATTGTATTGTTCAATCTAACCAGGATATTTGAATGTCAATATGGTCCAGTGTGCTTTGGTGGTCCTGAAAAAGAAACTCAAGCATTGGATTATTCCTATTCATCAACATACCGTTTTGGAGGAAAGGAATCTGTTTTCTCATTTCTTTTTGCATGTTATGAATTTACATTGTTTAAACTACTAAAAATAGTTTTATTAATTACCAGAATTAATAAATCTACACAAATGAAATAACCTTCACACTTGGAATGCTTTGGTGTTAAAATAACATTATTATATAAATAAATTCTATGGAATAAGCTTCAGTACATTTACCGTTTAATATTAAATGCAAGGCTTTTGTAACGTAATCGCGCATGTGTGCATTGAAAAATGGTTAATATGTGCAGCATGTTTACCTCAATAATTTCTACAGCAATTCTTCTGATATGAGTTGTATGGACACGGACCGGAGTAACTCGTTCCGTAACGACACGGTCCGCTACTGCAATGGCAGTCACGGTTGGGTGGAGGGTAACCTTGGGCTAGAATAAAAAATATATAAGTTTACTTTCATGCCTTGAGTTCCGTGGACACTGACCATTGTACATCTCGCAGTACCGATACGTTTCCGTCCTGTGCAGGCAGTTGCCACCAGGTGTACCACGCTGAGCTACGAGCTCGAACACTATATTCAACAAAGACAACGCATGCGCTATTCACTTCGCACATACCGTGCGAATTCCAATGTCACGTAACCTCTAGATTAAGGGTAACCGCTTCAAGTTACAATAAAATAATTGGTACGACAGTAAAATCACATTAAGGATAAAGACACTACCAGCATTAATCTTTTTGTTTATACAGTAAGACTTGCACCAGCACTTATGTTCGGTTGAAGGGTAACCATCATAGGTAACATTACAAACTATATGCATCATTTAATTCTGTGGAAGTCCGATGATGCGCCTTGCCTATTTCAAAATCGCATAGCCCTATATTGATTTCTAAATACAAACTGTACATTGATACATGCAAGTTGGTTTTAAGGTAACGTTCGGAAATTTCCAAGCACATTTCATAATAGCTACTTATTAATAAAAGTACAATTTAAATGCATGTAATGTACTAATTATATTGTTTTATCATCCTCTTGTATGTTGTTAACTTGCCTGAAATAAAAGGCGTTTCTTTTGTAATCATTTTGCAATGAACATTTGACAAATATAAAGGAACTAAGCATTCCAAATCAGGACGGCGCAGTTAAACTATCTTTCTTAAATGTAAGTTTCGGAATTAACTCATTGAAATCAATAGACTGTAATAATATTGTTAATTTTATTCTTATAATGATGAAATATTTTATCTTTATTATGAAGTACAAAAAACAAGTACCAAATTTTAATTGTTTTGTCCATAGTCTTAAACTAAAAATCCAGATTGAGAAAGAAATAGCCCTCAGTAATGACAGATTACAAATCTTTGAACAAAAATGGAATCGGATTAAATTCTCATAATGTTTGTCCACTTATATACATTTCACTCTTATGTTAGTTTATCTTTCTAAAATATATATATATATATATTTTTTTTCAATCTTATAAGATCATTGTGAATGTACATCAAAACACACAAGTCCAGTATGCTTTCTTCCGACTTTATACAACTCATCATTTTTCATAACTATTCTTCTGTTGTTCTTTCCTTTTCTCTTTGAAAAAAATATATACATATTAACATATCTTGTATAACATGTCTGAATTTATTGCTTTGTACAATCACTATACTATGTTGTATGATCATATACATGTATACATTGTATGTATTATATTGAATAAAAAAAAAGGACGGCGCAGTGAACTGAACAATACCTGGAATGTATGATAGTTCCGAAGACTACAAAATAACGAATATTCTCTGTACCTCAGTATCACTCCAAGTTTCGATGTATATTTCATTGTTAGTACATGTATGTACTTTTTTTAACTATATCTAAAGAATCCGTAGAAAAAAAGAGATATTTGCAATATTTGCTTACTCAATTGCGAAGATCCTACTCACATGCACTGAGATATGTCCGAAACAATATTGCTTACCTTCAGTCATTGGCATGGTAACCATGACAATGCAAGTAAACAGGAGCGCAACTATGCAGGCAGTCTTCATGATGATACTTGTCCTACGGTGTTAAATGTAGGAAATAAATGTTTGCTTCGTTTCGAGCGATCTTTATACTCGATTCAAAACGGATGTTGTTAAAGGCTGCGGTGTCAAGACACGATAATGCGGTCATTTTTGCAGTTTTTTTTGTCACGAACTGAACTTGTCAACAATTCTATTTTGAAGCTCCAATGACACAACAGTTCCTGGATATCCATTAGTGTCAGTTTGTCAGCAACATAATCCCAAAAGATGATGTTTTCCTCAACACGTTCAAACAAACAATTCACATTGTATATATTTGATTCTGATTTTGAATGCGTCTATTTCCTATTTTGCATGAAATCTTTAATCATGTTCATATGCAGACGTAGGCATAATATTATAAGATTAGTTGTTTGCCATTTCGCAATTACCGCATCCATATTCGGCCTTGATGTTATGTATTGTTTGATACCTTATATGCACACAGAGAGCAACCAGTAACTGTCTGGTGTAATAAACAAACAAAATCCGTAGGTGTTCATTATCATAACAACAAAAGAACGACCAAATATTAAATAAAAAATAACTCTGAATAAAGGACATAGAGATAGGGATACAATCAAACCTTCTCGACTCGCTCTACAAATTATCAAATAAACAATCAAATGTCCATGATGTTAAAGCCGAGGAGCTATTATGTACCAGTATTTTACACAATATCAATTAAAACAAACACATGTTTAAAGGAGACTGACTTATGTTCAGTTAAGTAGTCAAGTGCACAACAATTAAATTGAAGTGACGCAAACAATCCGATCCGTCTCCGACGGTCACCACCAGGGTTTAATTTTGTGGCGAAAATTTTATTATAAATACACGAGCTGTTATTTTGTTTTGTTATGAACACCTGAATTATTTGATAATGTGCTGGCAGATTGAAACAATGGCTCCGATTGTTTTATTGGTATTTTGTCTTTCATAAAGCAAGCAATTAAACTCAAGAAGTCGAGAATGTTTTCACGAGATAACTTTTTTCATTACCAGCTACTATGTTTATTTCACGCAACATTCGGGCAAAATCGTTAGATATATTAGTAGCCTCTTTTCTTTCATATCCTCGTATCATTTGGCTAGTTACAAGATTCATTATATGATAGACCCTTTATCATTCATTCACTCATTTTACGACAGATCAGCACCAAGTCGATGTGGTGGTACAATAATGCATGGAAATACTTGGTTCTGTAGCTCAGTATAAAATCTCTGATATATAAATCAACTTTAATATTGAGATTTAGAGATATAGAGATTTTTGCTCAGTACGTGGCATGGTGTTGGTGAACAAACATTTAATGGCTTCATATTGCTTTTATTCTAAAATATTAATAATTCTATAATATTTATAACACTGACAAACAAACAATAATTCAGGATTCATTCAGCTCCAATATACCAATGACCAGAACACGATCTTATGTATACATTATGGTATATAATATGGTATATAATAGATACGATGCTATAATACTACATATGGATGTAAAATATATACAAAAAAGCGAGAAATCAAGTACAGTTTTGGGGCACTTCCTTTGAGAATCGTTTATGCATGTTTTAGTGAACTTAATTGTTTTCTGTTCAAACAAAAATTGTGTTAGTATTTTAGATATTTGTTTTAAGCGTGTAATGTGCCTTGAATTCAATATAGAAACGCAATTACATTTATACCACAAGATTTTTCACATTTATAAATGAACTGCAAACGTAGTGTATGTGCATATTGTTTTAGAACAAATAAATGTACTTTTATATGACATTACAACTAATTTACATAAATTCGCATTGAATTGTATTATTCTTTATAGTTGTTCACCGGGTTTGTATTAGAAAATTTGGTGTTATAAAAATGTTCGTATTTGTTTGTTTTTTTTTTATTATAATTAATTTCTGTTTAACTCGTGTTTTCTGTCCATTTTATTGCCCTTAATCCGCTTGTACAATCTAGAACATTTTCGTTCAGAAATTATAAAATAGCAAACAACTGAAGAAATATGTGTGCTTCTTTATTATAGTTTCAAATCAACACAGTTAAATATCCCTGTTGAGTGCCACTGACTTCATGGCGTGCTTTGGCATTCCTGTAAATATTTAAAATTCGTCCGATGGTTTACCTGTAAAGATCACACGCTTAACACCTCAAATGAAAATTAATGATGTCCAAATGCATAGGCCCCGATACAACGCAGTATGACTCAATTTCATTAACATCTATACACGTGTATGTAACATATATTATGTTACATCGCGGAGTTTCATCAATGTCAACCACATAAAAACGCCCTCAACAGATACTATTTACAGTTCATCTATATATTGGTATATCTACGATATTTATGTTTGTTCACATTTTATTTTAACAGTCGTCAAGCAATTCCAAGTAATACATTTAAAGTACATGTCTATCTCTTTGTAAACAAAATTTGTATCATATCATACATGTTAGTGGTGCAAATATATTGCATCGGTCTAAATTTTAACGCACACATGTGTATACTTGCGAAATTTGGGACGAGATAGAAGTTGTTGCGAGCTGGTTTTAAGTTAATTTCAGTATTTAATCAGAAATGAAGGCTGTTTATCTTGAAACCTCAATGCACGATAATGTTTCAAAAAGCTTCTTGACAAATTATTAGTGTATTAGTGTATTAGTCATCGAATGTCGTCCGTCGTCTGTAGACAATATCCAGACCTGCAGACTTGTGTTTATGAGTAGAAAATATTAACCCATTTGTTTGTTAGTATTACACATGTTTTACTGTTAAAATTATTCTACCAAATAGTAGTTTGAAGATAACGAAAATTCGACAAAAAACGGAATAATGTCAGGAGGGATCTTTTAAGCACTAGATAACAGATACAAGTGGAAAATACATAACATACTATTAACATATTCGGTCACAGCAAAAGAACGTTATCCTGGTATTTTGTTGTTTTTGTCGGTCCAAATATTTTTTTAACCACCAACGCTCTGCATTTATCGGTCCATGGCAATTATTACAGATTTAATCATTTTATGTTAATAGCTAATGTTCTGTTATACAAGTTATGGATAAGAAAAAGACATCTGACAAGATATAGATGTTCACTGGCGTGTAATATTACAGCGGCTTATCACCACATGCATTGCTACTTGTGAAATAAGTTGCTTCGTCAAAACTGCGTTTCAATGGTGTAAAACTTTTTGTGCGCAAAATAATTCCACATAGCTTAAATTGTCCGACTTTCGTGAGCGTTTATTTTATTTAGATGGTTTTTCGTGTTTTTTTAACGTGTTTTGTTTTGACAGAACGAACTTTAGTTTACATTTGCTCTCAAACGGAAATAACTTATCGCTATGTAACGATAAAATGATATCCTGGTGGTGACAGTTTGTGACGGATCGGATTGTTTGTTATTGAGTGATTGTTTGCATTGTTAAGTACATCCTTTATTTTTATGTACTTGATGACATAGTGGATGTAATAAACGCTCGTCTCGTGCACATATGTTACAAGTAAAACTTGCTTGCGATATTTTTCTAACAGTTTTTTAAATATAAATATTGTTTGCAGAGTACGTGTAAACAATATAAATATACTGTTTCTTTAGGAGGTAAGACCTTGATGTAAATGAAGTAAATTGTATCAGTTTATATTTAAAGTTACAACGGTCAAATAAGACGCAATACTATTTAAGCCATTTTCAACGAAATCATAATTTAACTGTCCCATGAAAAGAACGATTTTTGTTCCTGTTTTTGTCTGGAAAAAAGCATTTTCATTTCAGCAAGTATTTTCGTAGTGTTTAATTTTCGAGCTTGGCCCTGTAAAATCCTTTAATTTATAAGTAATTATTTCTTAATATAATGGAATAAACATTAGGAAAAAATATCAGCAATATCCTTGTAAATCCCAGACATATGTGCTTACATCTGTGTAGATGTTTGTGACAGTTAAAGTGCGATTATCATTCATATCGCCAACAACTTCAACAGTTTAGGTTAACTATGATAAATGGTATTCATGCTGTCTAGGAATAATACAGGTATTTATTTATATGGCATGTAATTGCTTTGATGTTTTTAATAAAATATCTACACGACACTCAGGTTGTAATTCAGTCTTTTCGAGTATCTATACATTTTTTTTAAAGTGTCTCTATAGTTTCCGAGTCCTGAAGCTTCTAGGTACACATCTTCTACAGTCGAAGATTTACAATAAGATTAAAGAATACAAAACGTGGTCCAGGCTTGATGAAACGTGGTCAGAATGTTTATTTAGACAACACCTAGACCAAGTTGCAATCTGCTTCACAGGAGTTCACGAATAAGGTCACCTCATTTATAACTCAATCTCGCTTTAAAAAGTTAAAACCCACCTTAAACTGTTCTTACACTACTTTATTAATAATCCACACGCTTGGCTTCCAGATTCATTAGGACCAAATAATTGACACAGTAGATCTGCTGTTCCACCTACCCAGACAAAGGATGATCTCACTGAAGTTCCCATATTTACTCAATGAGTATGCACCGGGTGGTCAAAAGTATTTAATAAGTTGCTTGAAGGATTGACACAGTAGATCTGTTCCACCTACCCAGACAAAGGATGATCTCACTGAAGTTCCCATATTTACTCAATGAGTATGCACCGGGTTGTCAAACGTATTTAATAAGTTGCTTGAAGGTTGCACATGTATTGTTTCCTCAAACGAAACTTTTTGTTCAGTTTGCTGGTTAGTTTGTTTTATGAATTGTACTTTTCTAACAAGAAGAATTTAGTCATCAGGCTATACATTCTAATTTTTGACGATTTCAGCATTTCTTAATATATAATTGTGTAAGATTGTCGCCTGATGGTGTTTCTCTGGAAAGGATTAAGGGTTGTCCACCGTCTATCCATCCAATGTCTGTTCGCTACTTTCCCACAAAATTGTTCACCTTTTGCTTAATTGACAAAATAGAAGAACAATTGATTCAGATTTGTAAATTTTTGTTGTCGTTGTGATATTTGGGAGGAAACAATAAAATACTGAACATTTACCATGCTCTATAATATCCATTTTATGCATCTTTTGATGATATTAAAACAAGAGAATTATGAAGGGTAACGATCAAAAAAATGGAGAGTTGTGTATATCATTTTATTTTCTGACATTACGATGATTGCTTATTTATTTTATGCTTTCCGGTAGTTTATAGAGAAATATCAGTGAATTAAAACTGATAATTTCAGTGTTTTAAACAGTGAAAATTATCAGTGAAAATTATCGATAATTTTCACTGTTTAGTGTGAAATGACGTCATTTTTTTTGACGAAATGACGTCATTATCCGAGCGAAATTCTGTAGTAAAACTCATTAACAATGTATATAAACGATGAACAAAGCATAAAATAAAAAGAAAATTTGTTGGATTCGGTGGAATATCGATTTTAATTCACTCGTGATCATAGAAAAAACATATTTTATATGATCACTCGTGAATTAAAATCGATAATCCACCGAATCCAACAAATATCCTCTATATAAAGTATAAAATATAACAGTCACTGTATGAGTACGGATGGCCAAGTGGTTTAAGTGCAAGACTTTTCCTTCAAGAGTCAGTGGTTTGAGCCCAGTTAATTATAACTTTTTTTCTTTAAATGTATTTTTTTTTTAACTGGAGCTATTTATTTCTAATGTTAACAATTATGAATTTTAAGCATTTAATTACAAACTTCAGTACATGCCAAAATCTGTGAAAATCTGCCCCTTTGATATAAGTTGATGAGACATAGAATACTTGAAACCGAAAAATGAGTATGATGTTTGACATTTTATTCGCTGAAAAATAAGGTCATCGTTTCTAAAAAAGAACAAAACGGTTTATTTGGTCAACATATTTCCCGTTTGTGTGTAAATACAACCCTCTATTCATCCACTTGTCTGTCCATCTGTCTTCAAAGACTAAAATAACTTAAGAAGTTCCTAAGATGTCCCCATTCATAGATGACCGACCTATCAGTGATCTATGATACTCAATAGTACCCCATAGATGATGATAATACTTAATATCATCATTCAAATGTTACTTTTAACAAGTTGTAATCCTTCAGAGTTTACTATACAGTCTTATCATCTGCATATGATGTTGTTTCCCTTCACAATGTGTGTTCAATAGTTAGGATAATGGATAGACGAGTTTCACATTTTCAAATAAACGGAATATCAGGAGGAAACAATTTATCAATGAATCCAAAAACTGACTTTACTTATACATTTAAGATAATGATAATTTCCCTCATAGTAGCAAAGTGTC